>NC_053445.1:38509138-38733846 GCF_007990345.1 Gossypium hirsutum | reverse complement strand
TAACAAAAATCCTAGAATTTTAGAATGCGCTACTTCGAGTGATCAAAATCTTTGATCAAGTCGGGAATTCTAATCAAATTACTTGACCTTGCAAGGAAAGGCGGTCCAAGTTTGATGGCCCTTGATGCACAAATTGAAACGGTTGAAGATTAACCATTGGACTAGAACTGGAATCCACTTGTTCTATTTGCATAGTAAAACTGAAATAAAGTAGAAAGCGTGTAGGTGCTGTTCAAGATGCAACTGACAGCATATTTTAGTAAGCAGTTGGTAGAAATGTGTAAAATTAACGAGATAAAACTATGCTCGTTTGCCTTCGCAATTGAGATTTTGCTTTAAGATACCATACTGTCATGGAGCCATTGCCACTGCACAAGAATTAAATTATTGTCAACAATCAGTTCATCATAATTTCTAGAACTGGAAAAAAAAAAAGTCATCTTTACCTGCAAGTGACAGGAAAACCATCAAGATCTCTGGTAATTGGAGCGGCCATCATCACTCAACAGGCTGAACATTCCTGTAAAAGTGAAAACAATCTTATTAAGTAATTAAATTTCTTAAGGAAAAGAAAACTGAATGATTATGAGGGTACAATCAATATGACTGGCAACAGCATTGTCCCAAACACTCACAAACTTTACACTTGATTGTGCTGCTCCATTTAGAACTTGCAGGTTCATTTAGATCCAAAAATCCAACTGAAAATCGAGACCAAATTACACACCTCCACTCCCGAACGAGAGAAATTGTCCACAGGGTTATACCATGGATCACCAATCATCAGGTGGAAAGTGAGGTGCCTGGGACAAATAATATAAATAAGTATTATTCCACACTTCAGCTTCACAATTCAGTTTGTTAAATAGAAATACAGATAATCCTAAATAATTGATGTAAACTTTTTCCCTTCTGTTATTACTTATCAGGCAAAACGCCATGGCAAAAACAGCAAAAACAACATCAACTACATACCTGCATAACAAAAACATTGATTGAAGGCAACACCATTGTGGTCGAGGTCCTCCTGTAAGCTACCAAGATATTTGGAATCATATAACCCCTTATCCATGATACATCAAGCTTCTCACTTCCACCAAATAAATTTGGGTGTTTAATGGCAAAGACTGAAACAAACAGATTGAAAACAATTATTGGACTAATCCCAAAAATTCTTAATTTCAGTAGCCCACCCAAGCTCTAAGTTAACCAAAGAAGCTATCTTTACCAATACAATTTCGTGCCCCTAATTTGCTATCCCTTATTAGGTACAGATTGAAAATAACAAATATCTGATTCGACATAAAGAAACTCAAATTCTTCATCCAATGCTTCTTCATCCACATTTAACTCCAGCCAAACCAAAACGAGATGTTATCTTTTATTATAGCAATAGACAAAGACAAAAAACAAAGTAATGGAGTTATCACCTAAAATGACAATACCTGCCAATTACTAGGATAGAGGAACTGCACAGTGTTCCTGTATAGATAAAATCAAGCGAATAAACTTAATTATCACTGGAAAACCCATTAACTAAAATCCCATGAAAAGAAAAAAAAAAAATGAAGAAGAAGAAAAAAAGAGGAAGATATAGAAGAATAGTGGTGTAACAAAAGATTAGATTTTCCGCATGAAATTAAACAGAATCATTAAGTGCCAAAATACTCCTAAAGAAGCACTGAGGCCTTTAGAAAAAGAAAAAAACCAAGCAAGGAAGGATGGAGAGGTTCGTTGTGATTCGATTGATTTGATTGTGCGATTTGTCTTTGGTGAAAGGGAGAAAAGAACTGCTTATGTTTGTATCCTTATATGTTCAGCGTATTTTATCTCATTCTCACCCAAAGGCCGAAGTTCGAAGTTTGTTATCTCTTTGCTTCTTCTTTGGTCTTACTTGCACGTGGGGTCTCATTATTGGGTTTGTCCTCTCTTTTTTATATTACTTTTCTCATTGGGGATCCTTCGTTGATTTATCCCTTCTTCTTCTTTTTTATCTTTTAAATTATTATCTAATTAAATAAATAACTATGAGTAATTTGAAAATACCTCAAGATGAATTGTTTCATTGAAAACAATATTAGAGCATTAAATACAAATCCAAGGTCACTGATACAAATTTCCCTTATTTGATATAGACACATGGCACTATGAGAAGTTTTTTTAGAAACATCTATAAATGGCCTTGCTTTACATCATCCAGCTCTCACTGGGTAACTGTACCATATCCTCTCCTTATTAGGCCACCCATTTTTTAGCAATACACATTCATCAAGAAGGTACCTTGATGGTACACTGATGCCTAACAACCTTGTACTACTTTAACAAAAGGAATGTTAAAGTCGTACAACCTTGTTGACAACCAATGTATAACGATCTTGCTACTTGGCCGACAACACATTTTCATGCCTCAAAATTTTTTATGACATGACGTCACTGGACAATAGATTCCTAGTTATAAATACCCTAATACATGACAATAAAGGATCTTATCCCTTTTCAAACAACCCTAGCGATATACCTTAGCACACAACCTCATTTCATTCTCCTTATTCCCTTTCTCCTATTTTCCTCCTTTTTCCTCACTTTCGATTCCCCGCTTGCCATAGGTGAACGAACCTCCTTATCACCACCATTATCTCCTCATTATTTTCCCCTTGCAAACACCCCAGTAGCAACAATTGGTGTGGTGAATGTAGACGAAGCATGTCTCCTTCAATTGATGCCCCCTCTTAACCAAGAAAACCCTTACAACAGAGCTTCCTTCAAACCAAACGCAAACTCAGCCACCTGCGCTGGCTATAGAGCAACTAGCCCTCAATCCTAATTAAACGACACCCGCGCCAATCTCAAACTCTACATGGTGATCATTTTCCTCCTAGAGACACTCCCCACCATACTACCAATACAACAAATTAAACTAACAATAATTTAACACAAATTCTTCAACAAATCACAATAACAACTTTCAAAAACTTAACAGTTTTACAATTTGGTACATGGCTAGCTAAACCAAGCTCTTATGACCTCAAAAATAATAAAAATTACAAGAAAATACTTAAAATTACTCAACAATCAATGACCGAAAGTTGAAAGCTTCAAAATGGTTTTTCTTAGGTTTCAAAGCTTGGTGACTAGGAAAATAAAGAGATAGAAAAATCCCACTAACTTGTTCCTTTTATACATTGATTATTTGTTAATTAAGCTTACTTAATTAAATCAGGATTGGTAATTAAATCAGGATTGATTTAACTTAATTAACTATTAATCAATCTAAATGCAATTCCCCGTTCATTATCACGTATTCCAAAATGGTTTAATTTTTATTTTGACATTTGGCCAATTGCAACTTAAGTCCTTAAACCTTTGGTCAATTAAACCTATAGTGATAAAACTTTACAATTTAGTCCCTGTGCCTAAATTAACTATTAATCAACAAAATTACTGGACCAAACTTAATATACTTTTATACAACTTCATAAATATTGTAGACCTGATTACGAAATGGGATTCGAAACTGTTTTCTGACACCCTAAAATCGGGTTGACATCCTTCCTGCTTAGGACCTACCTGAGACAATAGAGGCTATCAAAGTCAAAGGAACAAGGCTCCCTACTACTGCTTCCATAGTTATCATGAGCTCACTTCCTCTCCGGCATTTTTTTTTATCTAGATTAGGCATTAGGGCATACTAGAAACCCCTCCACCTATGAGTCAACCATTCGGTAGGGCCATTTGAAACAATTTCTAACTTAAGAGCTATATCAGAGGAACCACTCCCATGATAGGGAGGCGGGACCATCTAATGCTCGAAAAGATGACAAGGGCAATAGCTTGCAGGAGGGGTTATTAATGTCCTGATTGGAGGCAATGTAGAATGGACCATCTCCAACTCTAAAGAAAGGCTGTCTCCAAAACATTATGTATGTTGCTACTCTGTCGAAAAAGCCCAAAGCCTCCTCTTCTTGGCAGCTCCAGTTCTTGGAAGTAGATGAACAAGAAATATTGGATCTGAGAGTGATGACCTCTTAATCTTATGTCTCAACCTTCATATCCTCATTTAGGTGAAGTGGATTCTGGTAGACATAGAAAGTTAGTTGATATCTTCACTGCTAAGGCCTTATATCAAATACGCCTCAAAGATAGAATTAAATTATAAATATTTGAAAAGATAAAAATGTAATTTTATTAAATTAAAAATTTTTCAATTTTAGAAATTAAATTATAAATTAATCATTTTAAAAGGATTGTAATTAAATTATAAATTTTTAGGGGTCAAAAGAATAAATTATTACATGAACTTAAAAAAATTTATTATTTAAAAAAACTAAATAAACATTTATCATAAATCAAAACCATTACTTGCCTCTAACCATATTTGATAAACACATGCTACAAAACTACCCTTCAAAACAATTCTTACCCTTAACTCAAAACAATTCTTTAGCTGACACATTAATCTTAAGTTGGATGTCTAAACAATTCTTTACCCTTTAAACTCAAAACATAATGTGTATTTAAAAATAATATATAATAAAAATAAAATGTATAATTTGAAACTAGTTTAATAATAACACATAAAATGTATACGGTACCAAAATAAAAAAATGTATACAATTGTTTATCGAGTTAATTTATGATACTGACCCAATCAACAATATTATTAACCTATATATAAACATAAAAACAAATATATTATTAAGTTAAATTGTTTCGATTTAATTGGAAAAAAAAGTTTTATATACATGATGTCTTAGTCAAATCTCTCAATCTTATCATGATAAATTTTTATTGATTTATAAAAATATAAAAATAAAATATTCATATAATTATATAACTTAATTTTTAAATAAAATGATTTTTTTTGATAATTCAGTAAATGAGTGAGATCGGATTTATTTTTTATAATTCACTATTTAAGTGAGATCGATTGATAGGTGACATTTAAGTTTAATAAGTAGTATACAGATACAAGTTAATATGATATATATGGGCCTGGACTGGATATTGATGTTGGATAATTGGGCTAATAATCTCGAACCCTTTAATGGAGATGGCGGTGTAGACTCAGTCATAACTCAGAAGGCTCTAAACCTCCAACTTCAAGCCTCCAAACCCTACAATTCTCGTTTCTTCAATCTTCTCAACCTCCTGGCAAATTCAGTAGGGTATTCTTTTCTTTGGGAGATATTTATCTGAATCTGAATCAAGGAAAAATGGGGAAGAACGAGAAGTCAGGGGTAGGGAGAGCCCTGGTGAAGCATCACAATGCAATGATACAACAATCCAAAGAGAAGGGAAGGTTTTATAAGAGCCAACATAAGAAAGTATTGGAATCGGTAACCGAAGTTAGCAACATCGATGCTGTCATCGAGCAGGCTGAGGAAGCTGATCAACTTTTCTCTATCCACCACCCCACCCCTAACCCCCTCATCAATTTGTAAGCTTTGCCTAAGTCTTCTTCTTCTTCTTCTTCTTTTTACATTATTATACAGGTTTAATATAGTGTAAAACAGTAACCGTGTTTTTTAAGTTAGTGGAAGTTTGGGTTTTTCGTGTAAAGATATTGCCTTTGAAGTAATTGGTTGGTTGCGTATTTGGGTTTTTTTTTTAATTTCTGAAAGTTTTTGTTTCTGTTTTTAAGGCTTGGACTTTGATTGTAATACCATTTATGTGAGATTCATGGTTAATGATACGTCTGTTGCAAGGATTTTTAGGGACTCAGATTGGCTTAATTTGTTGTTCAAAGGATCTGTTCTATAGGCTAGTAGTATAACTTTTTGCACTAACATTACCGGAACAATGTTCTTGTGAAGTGGTACTTATGCTACTTTGCCTTTTTGAGATTTTATTTAGTCCCATAATTCCATCAATTCCCCCATTCCACCTTTTTGGAGATGGTTGCAGGTAAGTATCTAATCCATGTTTAAGTTGAATGTGTTAATCATAGTTTTTGCCCGTATATTTAGTTTCCCTACTTCACTTTTCTGAGCATTCTATATATAGTGAATGATTCCTGGACTTTTTTCTGTTTCTTTTAAGCTTTACTATGTTCAAGCCAATGCTTTTGATACCAGTACCCAGTGGTTAACTGATATCTGTTGTTTTTTACTAGGGATGTGAGCTCAAGCATCAGCGATATGACACCTGAAGAAAGAAGAGAACAGCAGAAGAAAGAGGAAGCACTGCATGCTAGCAGTCTCCGAGTTCCGCGCAGGCATGTCTTATTCTTTTGCCAAAACTCAAACCGACTATCATATGTATGATTGGAAACTAAAGAGTTTTCTTTCTTTCATATAGGCCACCATGGACTGCAGCAATGTCTGTTGAAGAGCTAGATGCCAATGAGAAGCAAGCTTTCTTAGTTTGGCGCCGGAGCTTAGCAAGGTTAGGCCATGACTAAAATGAACATGGTCTTCTTTTCAATTATTTAAAATAGGGTCAACAGAAAATTATGTGACAAATACTTGCAAAAGATAAATATTTAATTACGGAAGGACAAGTTGAATAATATTGTCAAGAACATATCCTGCGATAGGTCCAAATGCACTGTTCAACCAGGTCAGACAAAGTAAATAATAAATATACCTGCTACAACAAGCCAAATTGAAACAAAAATTTCATCATCTCTATATGATTAGATGTTGTACATTCAGGGTTAGTTTTCCACTTATGGTTATTTTTCAGGGCTGGCTTAAAGATCCTTGCCCCTCTACTTTTCTGTGGATGATAGTGTTTGAATCATGTTTGAAGAGAAGCATACTTTGAATAAGCCTGTTGACATGTGTGAGCATTTTATTATAGGATTGTCTCATCATGTTTTATGCATTTTAGATTTGCAATTGTTAGCATATAGACTTGAATTGATTGTATTCTCATGCCCTTGTGTTTGTTGCAGACTCGAGGAGAATGAAAAGCTTGTTCTCACTCCATTTGAGAAGAACTTGGATATCTGGAGGCAGCTTTGGCGGGTCCTTGAACGCAGTGATTTGGTAAGATTTTTTTGTCTCCTCTAATGAAGGAACTTACTGTTTTTTGAAGGTGAAACGTAAATAACTTTCTACATTATGCTTTTCGTTACACATGACGAAGTTGTGTTAGGTTGATTTTCTTAAAGTAGTGCTGTCTAAGGCACATGAGGCAGTATTGCAGGGTTCAGGTGCTAGATGCAAAACATAAGAAAAACCTTTTCTGGGAGAAGTGAGTCACTAATTTCTAATATAACAAGCTTTATCAATTATCATATACACTCACCCTTGTCCCTACATTCATCTAGAAGTCACTCTGGAACAATATATTCTCATCTATTATTGTAAACAAGTATGGAAAATTAAGAAACAAAATGACACTCAAGCCAAGGACCCTTGGAAAATGTGTGCATCAGCTTTAGGTATATTACCCTCGAAAAAGAGAATTGGATGAGAGGTGAAAAGGAGAAAAGAGGGAGGGAGGGCACAAGCCTAGCATGGAGGGAAGGAAGGAGGGGGCTTGGATTCCTCTCTGGACTTACTACTATATTTTTATCTTTGAAGCAAAGGTATGAATAAACATTGTGTGATGTTTCTCCACTTTTCCTAATTTTCTCATGGCTTCCTGTATATAATTTAATACTTGTGCTTTTTTCAAGCCCTGAGATCCACCTTACTGATATTCTGATCACATTATATTCTTTCAGCTTGTGATGGTTGTTGATGCAAGGGACCCTCTGTTTTACCGCTGTCCTGATCTTGAGGTAACATAACATTTTTCTTGTGCAGAATATGTAGTGCTGAAGTAGCTTGAGGTAGGTAGAGCTTTTGCAAATTTTTGGTCTTCCAATAAATTAACGAACATTCTGAGATAAATTTAATTATTTGTTAAAGAGGAGGTACGAGGATTACTTCATATGGTATTGTGTGCTGCTTCTTGAAGCTAGAATGATAACAACTCCAAATTTGAATGATAAAAGTTTAAGGTCTGATTAATATGAAGACTATTGTTGATCTGCATGTACTAAGTAGGTTCATTATCATAGAGCATTTAGCATTATTTCTATCAAGCAAATTCTAGGAAGACCATCTTCAATAGTAGCATTCTAAGTTTGCCAGCATATCTCCAGCGTTGAATATGCTAAGAAATTAAGGGTTAATTGAAATGATATCCAATTTGATTTTGTGAATGTTATCAAAAATGAAAACGTTGATCATGTTTTATTCTCCTCGTCCTACTTTCCTTCTTTTTATTTAATGTATTTTTATACTACTCAGCTGGATTGTGGTTGCATGGGTTTCTGACAAATTCGTTTCAATGTAGGAATATGCAAAAGAGATTGACGAGCACAAGAGAACATTGCTTCTTGTAAACAAGGCAGATCTTCTGCCAGTTTCTATGAGGTTAGTTTCAACTGTGCTATTTTCTCATCTGCTATGGATTGATTCCAATTCCTCATCCACTTACTTTGCTTATTTGCTTCTGTTCTATTTAGGAAAAAATGGGCAGAATATTTTCGCTTGCATAAGGTTCTCTTTGTATTCTGGTCTGCTAAAGCTGCTACTGCTGAATTAGAAGGAAAACTGCTTGACCATTGGAAGATGCAAAATAACATGCGAAAGAGTGATGATCCTGAAACAAAAATACATGGTAGAGATGAGCTCTTGGCTCGTTTGCAGTATGAGGCAGAGGAAATAGTCAAAATGAGGAAATCAGCCTCTGATACCTCCACGTCATCCAATATTCATTCTCCTAGAAACAATGCTGAAGGAACTTCAGCACCAAAAAGTGTGATGGTGGGATTTGTGGGGTATCCTAATGTTGGGAAAAGCTCAACTATAAATGCTTTGGTTGGGCAGAAACGTACAGGTGTCACCTCCACTCCGGGGAAGACAAAGCATTTCCAGACGTTAATAATTTCAGATGAGCTGACTCTATGTGATTGTCCTGGATTGGTGTTTCCATCCTTCTCAAGCTCAAGATATGAGATGATTGCTTCGGGGGTGTTGCCAATTGACAGGATGACGGAGCACAGGAGGCTGTGCAAGTTGTTGCTAATAGGGTCCAAAGGCATGTTATCGAGGATGTATACAAGATTAAATTACCCAAACCCAAGCCATATGAATCACAGTCACGGCCACCTCAGGCCTCAGAGTTTCTGAGAGCTTATTGTGCTTCGCGTGGGTATGTTGCCTCTAGTGGACTACCTGATGAAACTAGGGCAGCTCGCCAAATTTTAAAGGATTTCATTGATGGAAAGCTGCCTCACTATGAAATGCCACCTGGTATGTCTGCTGAAGATGGGGTGGAAGATGATGGGAACCCGAGCTTGTCTGAAGTTCTCAATTCAGATGCATCTGATGTTGAAGATTCTTTGGAAAATGGAACTGAAACTACACCTGTGTCCGAGCATGTACTAGATGATCTTAGCTCCTTTGACCTTGCCAATGGACTTGTTTCCAAGAAGGCAACAGTTAAGAAGTCAAATGCATCCCATAAGCACCACAAAAAGCCCCAGCGGAAGAAGGATCGATCATGGAGAGTTGGGAATGATGATGAGGACGGAATGCCAGTAACCCGAGTCTTCCAGAAGCCAGTGAATTCAGGTCCTCTTAATGGTTAATGAAGCATCAACTGAAAAAGTACTAGGATAAACCAGTCCTCCTTTCTCATGCCTTCTTTTACCATGGGTACCCAGTGAAACGGAGTTTATTAGTTGGCTGCTGGTTTGTATACCCCCATCTCCACGAAGATGAATGAAAGGAAGAAAGATGAATATATACAGGCATGCGTATGGCTGCAATGCTGCTGTAGTCTTTTTTTGCTTTACAATATACATCCATCCCCTATGGGATTTTAACAGATGAAAGTGGTATGTTGGTGTATATCTTATTTTTGCTTTGTTTTGTAATTTATCTTATTTTAATGTTGAATATCATAATATGTTGATCGAAATCTATCTTTGCGCTTTCAGAAAGCTTTAATCTCCGTGATTATTAAATAGAATCTTCTTTGTTTTTAATCAAACGAGAAAATGGCTAATTGATATTTTGTTATTGAAATAACAAAGTAGCCCATGAATCCTAATCGACAATCTATCTTTTTAATCATCACATCGGGTGTCGTAACGAAGTCTAAAGTGGTTTACACACATCGAGATGTATTGGGTTAGGGTTTTGAAAATTTTGGTTTTAGTTCCTCCTTGGTTTTATTTTTAAGAGGTTGAGGGGTTTGCCGTCGGGCATTAAAAGTGATTGGAGTTATTAGCTGTGATTATAGCTTCTTAAATTTGGCAAAGTTTAAATTCTATTTAATTTAAAATTTAAGTCTAAATATTTTTAAAAATTAAATGTCTAATGTTGTGAAGTAAAAATATACTTTTAAATAATATTTAAATTTGTTAATATTTTGATATTTTAGTAAGAATATAAAAAATAATTTATTATTAATATTTTACTATATGAAATATAAATTTTAAATATTTGTAAGTAGTTAATATTAATTATTTGTAAAATTTAATTTAAATATATAATTTATATTTTAAATATTATTAAAATAGAATTATTGTAAATTTAAATATATAATTTTATGTATTTGAAACAAATTTCAATAGGAAAATAAATATATACTTGATATAAATATTACAGAAAAAAAAAACATTAGATTATAAATAAGGGTTAAAGTTGTCATTTTGTTTTAAAAGTGTTTTTTCAAAGCAAAAGCTAAAAGAAACTATTTTTGTTTTTAGATTCAAAAGGTATTTTTCAATTCAAAAACAGTTTTGAAAAGTAATAAAAAACAAAAACCTCAATGAGATGAGTCAATCGACAAAGGTTAGCCCTATTTTATGCGAGGACTTTTGTTCGCCAACGTGATTTATGTATAATAATTTACCTATATTCTCACATCCTAACAAACATGTAGTAAAATCCTTCATATTTTTATGACAAACTCTTTGGTCAAGTCACATTCTCCACATGACCCTACCACTAATCCTACATAGTAGAACATATATTAGGTGGGACTCACATCAAAATTTTCACTTATATGTTAGAATTTTTGTGCCCTATTTCGTCATATTCTATGCTATTTTTGTTTTTAATGATTTTTTTACAAGCAAAACAAAATATATAAACAAATATTGACTTATTGATTATCTAAGATTTAATTAATGTTAAGTTGCACATATTATAATGAGGAAAACAAATTATTCATAGTTTGTCAAATCAAATTAAGCAAGTAGTTCAAATAATATGAGACTATTATGTCATCTATAAATCTAATTGGGGAGATAATTTATCTTAACTATCAAAGCAAATGATAAAACATGCCGTACTTTTAAAAATAATTGAAATTTGTATTATGAAAATGATATTATTAAAAAAAGATAACTATGATCCTAAAAAAATTAATCATTATGTACCGTAAATATCACATTAAACTAAAAAAAGCCACACGTATTTCTAATACATTAGGAAGAAAGTTGAAACCCGGATAAAAATATTAATATAAAAATAACTAAAAGTACATAAGAAATAGATTAATGGAAGTAAATCAAAGTCTACAATTAGATTCAAATTGATTGGTACGTAGCAAAAAAACAATATATGTTTTTAATGAAAAGCAAAAGAAATACTAATTGGCTGCTGCTTGTTTTGACATTTGGTTGTTAATCAATACATCTTTTGAAAATATCATACATGCTAAGACCATTTGATAATGACTCGAGCTGAGAATATCTCAACCACTCAAATCCATACAACTCTCCACTTTTCCTTTTTTTTAAAAAAAAAATTAAAATCGATACAAATCTTTAGTCTTTAGTTAACGTTGTCTTGATGGACCGTAGGTAACGATGAGACTTTTGGATTTTGAATATTCGTATGTGTTAAAGTTTTTAATTATATTTTATTAATGTTGATTAAGTCTTAATTTGATTGATATGTATATTGTTATCAATATAAGAGGATATGAGTTCAAGTGCGTTAAAGCGTATTATCCTCTTATTTATGGGTTGAGGAGGGACTATGAGTAATTCTAAACATGATGTAAAAAAAATCAAAATTTATAATAAAATTAATTAAAAAAAGATATTATTGATTGAAATCTCACTAGACCTTGATCAATTTTTCTTTTCTAAATCTAAATATATTTCAATTATTGGTATTTTTATATATACTTTATAATGTTTAATTCTAATGATAGTTTTACCTATATATTAATTATAGTTATAATTTGTAATTATATAAATGTATCACTAATTGTTCAAAAATCTTTATTTTCTATGAAGTTAATTACACAAAAAAAAATTAACAATCTGATTATTATTATATATACTATTTTTGACACAATACTTAAAACTACTCATAGCCCCTCCCCAACCCATAATATATAATAATAATAATAATGATTTTTGTTAAACATTTTCATTATGCAGATGGAATAAGATTTGATTACTTAAATAAAAAAATTATAACAATAAAAAATTTATAATCATTTTAAATAGAGAAAATTGTTCAGTTTTTTAAATCAAAATGTACACCTTTTTATAACCAAAAAAAATATAACTGAAAAAAAGTGACTAGTAATTGTTATCATTTTTATGGAAGGCTAGTAAATATTGGGTTAAATTGTGTTATTAGGCTTTGTATTATGTGTAAGTTGTTGGGACTTCAACTGTTTTGTATATGAAGTTTCATCTCATGTTCAAACATTCCTCTACCATATTTTTGCCATGTCTGGACAACTTGTTTAGACAACTCTTTGGACAACAATTTGAATATGCCTTCAAGACAGCTCGACCAATTTTAAGTGTTGGAATTTTTTACTATGTAATTAATGTTTGGCTATTCTAAGCACCAAATAAAAGGGGATTTTCTTGCTGTCAATTGACTTGGAGAAAAAGGAAGGAGAGTTTGAGATGATTGAATATGTTTATCATTAACTTATTCTTATTCGTTTACTTGGAGACCAAGTTGGATGTTTTATTTGGATATTAAGGCTTTTGTGAGATAGTTATTGGAGATAATTAAAGATATATTTTCAGCTTTTAAATGAGATTTTAAAATATATTAAAACAATGCTAAAGAGATTATTGTATTAGCCTATAATGTGTTGCTAATCAACTTCCTCATTAGTCATTTGAGTTTGTATTTAGACACTCGTTGTTGAGGGATTTTTGGGAAGAGTGTTTTGTAATAATTTGAATTTGAACTTTGGGGATGCAATTATCTATTGGGAGAGGGTAGAGTGGGCTTTACCCAATGGTTGTATAAAATGAATTGTTGAATAAAATCATTCTCTAAGCGAGGCTCCGTAGATGTAGGATTGGTGAATCCAAACCGTGTTAACAAATATCGTGTATTAATTTTTTCTTTACTATATCTTTTATCGTATTTTGAATTTGTGCTTATTTCTCTCATTGCTTTGCTTCTTGAATTGATATGCTTAAACGATTTTGTCTAAACCTCTATTCAAGCATCTGCCTGAACATCGAATTGAACAAAGAGCAAACCAAGGTTCTAACAATTAATATCAAAGCGAGCTTCAAAAGTTGTTTGAAGGTGATCCTATGTTCAGTTTGTAGTAATGAAGTCGAATGATGCTTGAGTGAAAATGTGATGAATAAGCATGTTGATAAGGGGAGTATATGTTCGAGCTTGATTCTACCTCCTAAGGGGAGCCTTTAACATGATGCACCTTGTCAGGGGGAGTTCTAATTTAGTTCCCTTTATTTGCACTTCATTCATGTGTTGTGAGTGCTATCATTTGCTACAAGTTTTGTTAAAAAGAAAAAAAGGGAGATTGTTGGGACCTTAGTTGTCATATTTCTTATGTTTGATCTCATGTTCAAACATTCTTTTGAATTGCTTGTCAAACACTGCTATGTTTGGATAGCTCTTTGGACAACAATTTAAACATAGCCCTCAGGATAGCTCAAGATCAGTTTAAATGTTAGCAATTTTTACCATGTTAGCATTCTTATATTTTTGATTGACTTGGAGAAAAAGGGATGACTTTGAGATGATTGAATATGCTTACCTTTTACTTGGAGACCAAGGTGGATGTTTTACTTGGATATGAAGGCTTTTATGGGATAATTATTAGATATAATTAAAGAGATTTTTTCGACTTTTAAATGAAAGTTTAAGGTATATCAAAACACCGCTGAAGAGACTCTTATATTATCCTATAAATAGGTTTCTAATCGACTTCCTCATTAGTCGTTTGGGGGGTGTATTTAAACACTCCTTAGAAATTTTTATGAAGAGATATTGTATGTAGTATGAGGTGTTTGAGAAGAGTGATTTGTAACAATTTAGGTTTGACTTTGAGGTTGCAATTATCTATTAGGAAATGGTAGATCGGGCTTTAGCCAATAGTTGTACTAGATGAATTGTTGAATAAAATCATTCTCTAAGCAAGGCTCTACAGATGTAGAATTGATGAATCTGAACTGCGTTAACAAACATCATGTATTGATTCTTTCTTTATTTATCTCTTTGGCTCAGGTTTTGCATTTGGATTTGTGCTTATTTCTCTCTTTGCTTTGTTTTTTGCGTTGATGTGCTTTAACGGTTCTGTCCAAACCTATGTTCAAACATCTGTCTGAACACCAAATTGAACAGAGAGCAAACTGAGGTTCAAACATAAGTAATGAGTTTAGTTTATGTATTTTAATTTGGTTATTCTTTTAATCCTTATACTTTTTCAAATTTTAAAATTATAATCTTGACCAAACGATAGTTGCTAAATTTATTAAGTTCTGCTATTCCCAAAATTTGATACGAAAAATATGTTATCAATATGTAATGTTATGTCAACTTGCTATTTTTACATACTACTCACAAAAATTAGTTAAAAGGATTTAACGACTGATGTTTGCTTCAAAAGTGAAACTTCAAAAATTGAAAATTTTAGGGACTGAAGATGATCCAATTGGAAAACATGTACGACCATCGTTTAGGTTAGGTCTGAAGTTTTAAAATTTGAAAGGTATATGGACAAAAGTTGATCAATTCAAAAAGTATAGAGATTAAAATTGATTAAATTAAAGTACATAAACTATATCCACAACTTACACAAAGTATAGAGTTTAATAGCAGAATTTCACCTAAATGTTATTAGCACATATTTTTTACTTCATAACTTATTTTTGACAATTTATTTAATAAATTAAGATTATATCTAGTAGAGTTATGAGAATGTAAGGTTACAAGGTACAATGTCGGGTATGTTACATTACACTATTTGATTCATTTGGTAGGAAGGTAAGATTTTCATGTTTGGTTAACAGAATATGAGATTAACTAGAAGCACATTTTAGTAAATTGTCATTGATATAGAAATTATTTTTTAACAAGTTTAGTTCTACTTTTTAGTCTAAATTTCCATTAAATTATGATAAGTTATGATAATTTTTGTTTTTATTAAAATTTATTTATTAAAATGTAAATATACGATGTTGAAATAAATTTATAAATTATAATTATATTAGTTAAAAAAAAGTGATTGTACAACCAATCATAATTAATATACTAATAAATAAAATTTTTAGAATAAATATAATAAATATAATTTTTTATAGGTATAATATAAACTCAGTAAGGGCATATCGTTGACATGTCCCCCAATTTACATTAAAAATATATAAGTTGGAGCTTGGCCAAACTTTTTGATACTTTTCGTGTTTCTCTAAAATTATGTCAAAATGTTTTTTTAAAACAACCCAATAATAAATTGTTTTTATTTTTAGAATGTTAAGAAAGCACGTCTTAATTAAAATTCTATTTTGCAAAAAACTAGCAATGATTTGTATGTATATATAGATATTCCAACAGGTGTGATCTGGCACATGCCTTATCACGTGGCACTGTCGAATTGGATTTGGATCCACCTCACCTGGACACTCTCAAACATACTTTACTTTTTTACTGCTGGTATAGTGATTAATCCAAATTTATATGTGAGGTGAATTACCTTTTTATTTTTATTTTCATTGGAATTATTAATAAAAATAAGGGTTAAATATCAAAATTATACATGAATTTTGATACAATTTGTAATGTTATACATCGACTTTAATTTGATGCATTTGTATACATCAAACTTTAATTTTAGTTCAATTTTCACATTTTATTAACTCCCGACGCAAATTTTCACTAATTTATGTGTAAATTGATGTCATAACATTGCATTAGGTTAGAGAACAAACAAACAAATTTAAATTATTTACAACTAGATTAAAAATTAAACACATTTGGGAAAAGAATTTCTTATTTTCCCCAATAAATCTGTTATTTTTTTAATCTAGATGAAAATAATTTAAATTTGTTTGTTTGTCATGTCAACAATTTACACTTGGTTTAACACAAAATTATGCCATGTAGATAATGAGTTAGTGAAATGAGAAAATTGTACCAAACCTATAGTTTGATATAAATGCACCAAACTAAAGTTGATGTATAACATTGTAATTTATATCAAAGTTAATGTATAATTTAATATTTATCCTTAAAAATAATATATATTTTTATAAAAATAATGAGCTGTAAATTTATTTTTTTATCTTAATTAAGGTATCCACTACTAATAACAATATTAATTTTTTTACCGTAGATGCTCCCGAAAGAGCTAAGCTTAAATTATAATTTAAGTTAGCCTAAACAGAATTTGAAAAAATCGATCTAACTAACCATAATACTAATAAAATATTCAAATGGTAAACTGAAACACATCTCTAGTGAAGTGACGTATTTAGGGGGCTGGTAGGGCCACAACCCCCTTTAAAATGGAAAACTGTCTATTTAGACCCTTTAAAAATATTAGTAAAAGTAAAATTAAACTTTACTCCCTCTAAAAATGATAAAATTTTAATTTATCCTTTGAAAATTATAAATATATAAACTATTAAAAATTATAATTTAATTTCGACCGACTTAAAAAAAATTACCTGATTTTACCCCTGGCATATACCCATTATCACTAGAGTCACATCTCAATTTCTACTGCAGCTTTTTTGAGCAATTGATTTAGTGAGAATTTTATGGACAAAAATAACCTCTTTTTGAAGCAGGGATGATCGTTGTTTATTTTTCTTCTTTTACCAAATTTATCATCGATTATATATTCTCATATATGCATATATTATCTTTATTACTAATTTGTTGTTTTTAGATAATTATTTGAATGATATAATTAATAATTTAGGATGAGTATTTGATATACAGGAAATATATATTTTTATTTTAAAAAATTGATATCTATCTTTTTTTTCTAAATATTTATTTTTAATATTTTTGCTATACCTCTATAAGATATTGGTTAACCTTTGGCCCTTCTTGTGGAATTTAAAAACTTTACTGATAGTGTACCAAATAATTTATCAATAATTAAATAAATAATTAAAATATTTATATAAACATCATGATAGAATTTTATTAATTTATTAAAAAAATTCAAATATTTTAATAATTTCATAAAAAAATAATTTGCAACTTCCATTATATATCATTTCTAGTTATGATAAAAAAACTATTTATTACTTCTAATTTAATGTCTTTAATAGTCATTTTCTAATATTACGTTACTACTATAACTACATTTGAATCCAGATACACATCTTATTGTTGGTTTTAATCTCACTTCTACAATATCCAATTTCAATGTCACCGTTATTTTTAATCTTCCCGAAACCAATTCCACCTATAATCCAAAAGAATCGTCAAATTTGAACATGTGGTCTAAAACTTAATTAAGTCTTAATTATGATTGCTATTAAACAATTAAAAAGAGTTAATTGCACTAAACCTCCTTAAATTAAAACTTTCATTTTAAAGTGGTCCCTAAACCTTAAATTATTCTAATTATATTTTTAAACTATCGAGATTATATTAATTAGGTCATTTTGTTACTAAAATCGTTAATTTAAAATGAAAAATATGAAAAAATGAATAATGTAAAATTAGATGTTTTAAAAATATTAATTTTGAGGATTTTGAAACTTTTATAGAAAATTTATTGATCATTTAAAAGTTATACGACAACATTTTATTTCTTTAAAATTTTTATTTTCAATTTAGTTATATAAGATTTAATATGCCATTTAACAGTTAAATTATTAGTTTAATAATAAAATGAACTTATTAATATTACATTGATAATTTAAAATAAGATATCCAGGACAATTAAATCTTAAAAAATAAATATATGACACAAATTGAATCATAACTGTAATCCATAGTATTTTATTTATATCATCAAATTAATAATACAATATCTAGCGAAAGCCAGCTCTCACCCCATATGTTTTTGTCAGGCCCCGCGGTTGCTTTTCCCACGCGCTATGTGTTAGTGCCACTTTGAACGTTTCCAAATTACTTTTATGCAACCTTGAGAGGTGGGACCGGGCAGGGGTTGCTTAGTCTTTTTCATCTTTTATTTGACGGATTAGGATCAATTTCAGGGGAAAAAGAAAGTGCTTTTATTTATTAATTATTTCCTAAAATATTTATAATAATGATTTTTTACTAAAATGTGTTGTTTATCTCATGACTCCAAAACTCATAGATGTTGATATCTATTCGCATTTAGACTGTGTTTCACTCAATGTAGTCAGCACCTTTTTGTTTTGATATCATATTTAGTATATTTCAGTATATTGTTTTGAGTTTGTTGATACTTTTAAATATTTTTCATACTTGTATTTATAATTTAATATTTAGCTTCTTAATAAATTATTAATAATTTTATCACACATACATGCGTGTGTGGAAACCACATATTTATAATATGTGTATTTTTAAAACTAACATCCAATATGATTTGAAACTAATAATAATAACAATATATACGAAAAATGTACGGAATTAAAATAAAATAAAGTAGTTTAAACTGTGAGTGAAAATAAATTTAAATAGGTAAATATATGTGATTGAGATTATTAAATACACTCTAATTACTTTGTCACTCATATTGTCATTCTTCTATAGCACGTTAAAATGTCACCATGTTAGAAAGCATTATTTAACATGTTATCTAAATGTCAAAATGTTATCATGTTGGTGAAATAAAATTCAACATTAAAAATAAAATTATAAAATATTTATTTAACAATTAAACCATAGATAAAAAAAAAAAACTCTTATCAATCTTTTGAGTTGGTGTCAATTCAATATTTCGAACCAATTTTCATTTCGTTATAGTTTGGTACATATAAGGCTGTTATATTTTAAAACAATGAGTAAGTATAAATCTGTAATATTTAAGATAAGTTATTGATTAAAATGATGTGAAGAAAACTGATAAGAACTTTTTAAAAATAATATTTTCTTTATTTTTCACAGCTATTGTAACATCAATATCGTGAAAAGAATTTCAAAAAATGCTTCGAATTAGTCTCATGCCTTTTAGTGATAGAGAAAAATAATGAATTTTTGATAAAAAATCATAAAAATCATACATCTTGTTATTCTCCATTCCCATAAATAAATGTAGTTTTAAAAGTGAAAATAAATTGTGGTTGTGATCACGATCTTGTCCATGAACATTTTGAGGACAAGATAATATTGTTATCATAGTGGTAAAAAATATTTCGACTAACTAATCCTTCAAAAAGCATTGAAAAGTTGTGTTATCTATAGAGTATGAACGGACATTGGTCATGTTTGTCGTACGCTTGCACGTTTTGTAAAGTTTTATCAAAGCTCCATAAAAAAAAAAAGGAATGGGATGAATGTCGAAACTAATTTGGCGTAACAGAATGGTGGTGTAGAGGCCTTTTTTTTTTTTTACAATTACGATGGCTTTAACAACTTTGACTTAGAAGATTATTGTGAAATTCATGGTGGAAAAATTAAGGAAAAATGATAACAACGTTTAAATCATTACTTTTAGGAAGATTTTATGTTTTAATGTTATTCATTTTCATAATATTTTTATTTTCAAAAAAACAATTTTTGAAAATTTTATTGATTTGTTTTGGAAAAGCAATTTCTTATGTTTGGATGATTCAATATACGATGTTTTTGTTGTTTGGTAAGTTTTCATAAAATCATTTTTAAAGTTGTTTTTATTGAAACAAACACAATATAAATTATATTTGTTACAAAATATTACGGAAGCATTGCTCTTTAACAACCAAAAATTATCTTATAATAATTATATTATCTTATATAGGCTTAATAATAATCAATGTCTAATTAAAACTTAATATGAAGTTACAAGTATGAGAGTGGATGGTGACACATTAGGGTTAGATGGGATAAATGAAGTTAAAAAATTATTTAAACAAATACTCATATTTATATAATTAAAATATTCATATTTTAATAAAAAATAATTTTCTCATTTAATAGCGAGAATGAAGACAGTGCCTTTTAGAAAGCGCTAAAATATATATTATACTTGATAAAAAATAATTTTCTCATTTAATAGCAAGTGATGCAAATGTTAATACCATATCAGGTAGTACAAATTTAAACAAAGGTTATGAAAGAGCTACAATACTATTACTCAAGAGGCAAAGTTTATTATAAATAATACATTATTTTCATCGTCTCAAAGAAATTTGTTAACCTTCAAAGATATCCATCGAAATAGATATAAAGCATGACGTGTAACATAAGAGTTTTCACAAAGACTTGAGATTGATTATGGAGTGAGATGCTATTTTTTGGTGATTGCAATCGCGTTTAAATATATTATTAGTTTAGTATTTATGAAAAACTTGATAGGCATCTAATGGATGTCGTTACAACCAATTTATATGGCTCACTTGATAATGAAATATATATAAACATCCTAAATGATTTAAAATCGTAGAAGGGTACGAAATTAATGTGATGCGGTTATTAAGGGAGCTCAAAACATAAAATACGTCTTCCCTTGCAACAAAAGTTTTGTGCAACAAAGATTTAGGGTTTGTAACGGTAGATGGGGTTATTAAATTTTTATTACTCTAATAAGATTTTAATGGGGATATTTTTAAAGAAAGAATTTATCATAAAAATCAATTATGACTTCATCTATCTAATCTACATGATTTATGGGATGTTAAAAGAGTCATAAGACATCTAGGGTGTCTTTCTAATGCATGTAAAAGAGGTGAAGTTTGGTAAAATAAATTAAAAAGTCAGTGTTATTTATTGCGTATAGTTGTGAATGCTTCAAAAGTCATGGCATTAGAGAATGTAATCTATTAATACAGAAGAACCCTAAAACAATAAATACCTTATTTTGAGACTGGAATTCCTACTTCCACGTGTCGCCTAATCTAGCCTTGCGCGTGGAAAACCAGGCGTAACATTGCGCGTGGTTTATGAATTCCTCCATAATAGGTGGCAAAAGGCACACCTCCTTGCAAATAGGAATCGGTAATCACCGTTATATGTTAACCCCCTTTCCGGTTACCCCTTACCTTTTCTCCGCCGTCATTATCCCCCTCTAAGACGGCGCCCACTCTCCTCCTTGGATAAGTCCCTTTACCGGCTGCTCCGGTAAAAGATAGAAACAATTAATAAATAAAAATCAACTTTATTTTTACGAAAAAGAACAGAGTGAGTTACGCTTACATAACATAACACATTCTAGAGAGAGAAAATGAGATCATTAATTTTCCTCTCTTTGTTGTTAAAAAGGCTTTGAGATTATCACCCTTCTTTTTTTTCTTTTCTCCATTCAATTTTCCCTCTATTTCCTGGAATTATAACTAATTTTTCCTGGAAAGTGTTTGTGGAATTTTCTAACGAGGTGGTTAATTCACGATCTGAGCTAGGGTTTTCGAAAAATGTTGATCGGAAAAATCGAATTTGCTCTGATTTTAGGTTGAAGATCTCGATTTGCCTCGATTGAGGGTTTTATAATTTTGAATTTTGCTTGTTTAGCTCTTTCTTCATCTTAACCTTAACCTTCTAGTACTAATCGATCACCTCCGGGGAAAGACCTTTCCATCTCAGGAGGGAGCCGGCGGTGTTCTTGCCCGCGTGGGTGGCTTGTTTTGCGAGTGAAAGCCATTGGAAAAGTAGTTAGGGCTTTCGCTTTGTCGACTTACAATCGCAGGTCTTTCGCTTTCGTTGGCATTCTTCTATTAAGTCGCAGTAAAATTTCAAGCTCAAGCTTACACTGCCAATGAAAGTGCAATAGCGTTAAGGAAAGATAGTGTGCCTAGTTTATTTACGATTTGTTGAACCTAGGGCTTAATTTGGGAACGTTAAAGAAATGGATGTGGATTTGTCGATGGTTCCTGAGACTGACCACGATCAGAATCAAAACGGAGCTTCTCAATCTTCAGCGCCGATGGAGAGGGAGCAACAGCAACAAAACCAGCAACTAGAGAACCAGGCTTCGCCACCGGGACCTGTTGGATCTGCACCCACTTCGGCGCAACAACAGTCTGCTGCTGCCCCACCTGCTACTCAGGGACAGCCGCAAACGCCGGTGGTTGGGCCAAGATGGGCGCCCACTTATTCGGTGGTTAATGCGATTATTGAGAAGAAAGAAGACGGGCCAGGTCCTAGGTGTGGGCATACTCTAACGGCTGTGGCAGCTGTGGGGGAAGAAGGGACGCCTGGGTATATTGGGCCCAGGTTGATTTTATTTGGTGGCGCCACGGCACTGGAAGGGAATTCTGCTGCTTCTGGGACTCCATCGTCGGCTGGAAGCGCTGGCATCAGTAAGTTATTTATATTTTCTTCCATTTTTGATGTGATGTCTAAGAAACCCTTAAAATTTTCTGTGGTTTAAGTTATTTAAGATGCAAAGAAATTTGGCCATAGCCTATAGGTGTCCACATATTTGTGAGAACCTTAGAGGATTTAAGATGCGTATTCTTTAGAGTTTAGACCCAGAAATTATTGCTTCAGCAATTCATATTTGGTGAGAAACCCTAACTTAATACTAGGCCAAATTACTCAGCTGCTGTTTGTATTAGGGTAAATAACTGTTTTCTCCTTTTATTGGTTTGGGGAGGAAGGAACTACTCTAAAGAGTAAAGTTCTTTTCT
Source organism: Gossypium hirsutum (assembly GCF_007990345.1). Taxonomy (NCBI): domain Eukaryota; kingdom Viridiplantae; phylum Streptophyta; class Magnoliopsida; order Malvales; family Malvaceae; genus Gossypium; species Gossypium hirsutum. The sequence goes on along the minus strand of NC_053445.1, from coordinate 38,710,880 downwards.
TTTTTTCTGGAAAGAAAGAAAGAAAACTCTAAAGGGGGTGCCACTGCAAGAAGGCTGATTTTTTTTTTTACAGAATAGATGTAGTGTGATAATCTTTTAGGTTCTTCGCTAATACCAAGTTAAATGAATTTTAAAACCATCTGTAGCTTGGAATTATGGAGGTGGCATCTGAACATTGCATTCTTTGGGTTTTGTACAATTCAAAATGCCTATGATTTTGTCTTATGGATTGATGGAAGGCTAGAAGTATATTCCTTTCCTCTTGAACCTTGTGTGAAATTGATGTTTCAATATTTTCAGTTTTGTATTCTGGAGTTTGCACTCTCCCTGCCCTCCTTTTTTTCTTTCCATGCCTGCTCCCAAAACCCTTTAAAGTTGTTTTCTGGTGCTATTTTGGACGCTGATTTTTTTTAGATTTCTTACCTTTTTTCAAAGTTAAACTAGCAATATGACTGTTTTTAGCTTACAGTTTTAAATATTCTGGTTTACCTTAAGTTGCAAATAGAAACTTCTTTATTCAGAAAGCACTATGCCTAAATTTTCCTGCTGTTACGATTAATGTTCCAATTTGTCCTTTTGAAATAGTCACGCTTCTTCTTCTTTATTTATTTATTTATTTTTTATAATTCATGCTCCACTAACTAAGAAAAATAATATCTTCATTCTTTTGAAATAATCATCATATTGTGCATATGCTTAGGATGATTGAAGTTTAAATATCAGGCTTCATTTTAAGTTTTGAGTGGTAAAATAATCAAGGATGTTTGATCAATTTTCAAGTAATAATGCATAAGTAGGACCTTTATTTGGCTTAATCCCCCAACAAATCTGCAACATATGGAATGTCAAGGATGGTTGTTTTTGCCCCTATCCCTCTTTTCAGAAATAATTCTTTAGAATTTTTCTCTTTTGTGTTGGATGATGTTCATGGTCTAAACTTCTTTTTGTTTCTATTAAATTTCAGGACTAGCAGGTGCCACTGCTGATGTGCACTGTTATGATGTGTTAAGTAATAAATGGTCTAGGTAAGCCTAGGACTAAGGGTTCATTACTGCTGTTCTGCATTCCTGATATCCACTTGACTCGTTATGTAATCTCACAGGATCACGCCCTTTGGAGAGCCACCTACACCAAGGGCAGCTCATGTGGCAACTGCTGTGGGAACTATGGTTGTTATTCAGGTTAGAGCACACTGTGTCTTATCATAAATCCTTTTTTTTTTTTTGGTTTACAATGTTTTTATTTATTCAAGTTTCTTCCCTCTGCTGTTAGTAATTCCTCATGTGAAGTTTTTATTTTGACTTAGGGTGGAATTGGTCCAGCTGGTTTGTCTGCTGAGGACCTTCACGTTCTTGATCTCACACAGCAGCGACCACGGTGGCATAGGTTTGGTCTTGAAGGATGCATGTGTTTGCACCTTATTTATATTGTTATGGTTGGTTATTGATATGACTTTTCATTGTACTTCAGGGTTGTTGTGCAAGGCCCTGGACCAGGGCCACGTTATGGACATGTGATGGCTTTGGTGGGACAAAGGTATCTCATGGCTATTGGTGGAAATGATGGTAAGTAATCTGTTATTCTGTTTTTCTTGCTTGCATTTTCTTAAAATTATCATGGAAATTTCTTTTAATTTTTATTTAAATGTATTTAGATTTTCAAGTGAATTCTTTTCTGAACGATGTGCATCATTTCTAGGAAAACGACCTTTGGCTGATGTATGGGCCCTGGATACTGCTGCCAAGCCTTATGAATGGCGTAAATTGGAACCTGAAGGGGAAGGCCCACCTCCATGCATGTAATCTCTCTCTCTCTCTCTCACATACACACACAGAACTGACTTGTGGTAGTGTGCCAAAACTAACCTTAGATTACATGGTCTGTTCTATTTTTATAGTTTTGGGTCTCTTAGAAGCTGTATGCAAGACATGAACCTAAATGATACTGTATTGCTATGCTTATCTTTCAAAATAGATGCAGTTGGACATGGTGACTATTGATGTATCTATATTTATTTCCTCTTCTGGTATTTTATAACTTTATTGATAATGTTGTATATTAAAGCTCGTAGTCTTGCTTATACTCTCCGAAACAATGATTTCAAGCTAGCATCTACATGATTATTGTTGCTGTTTTTTTTTTTTTTTTGATGATTTATGTAGGCAATTTTAAACTAATTCCTTGTTGACAATTTCTGTTTAAATAGGTATGCTACTGCAAGTGCACGATCAGATGGTCTCCTTCTGCTCTGTGGAGGGAGGGATGCTAACAGTGTGGTGAGTTTAGAAGTCTGCACCAAATGGTGTTTAGATTAGTAAATGTATGGCCTAATATAGACATGTATGTATATATGTATTGTTTTCTGAACAATATGGCGCAAGATGTTGTAGTCTCTGGTTTTATCTTTGATTTTTTATTTGCTTTAGGGCAGGTTTTCCATGTTTAGTTGGGGTAAAATTTCAATACATCTTTATAAATGTTGGCACTGATTTGAAATTTATATTTGTCTGTCTAGATAGGGAGAGAGAGGCATTTTAATGATTTCTAATGAATTTGAAAATAATAGCAATGGAGATATTTTAAAGATTGATCTGAGATGCATGTAAATGGTATCATAATTTTGTCCTTTTTGTTTTGATATGCATACATACCTTTGTACCATTGGGTTTGCTCAATCTGTTCTCTCTTCATGCTTCTTTTCTCAGCCATTGGCTAGTGCATATGGACTTGCAAAACACAGGGATGGTCGATGGGAATGGGCAATTGCTCCGGGTGTCTCACCATCACCAAGATATCAACATGCTGCTGTGAGTTTTTCTTTTATTGTGCTCATTTTTTATAGTTCAGTTCAATTCATGACTTTTTCTGGCTAGATGAATCAGATGCACGTGCTGTGTTTCTAGGTCTTTGTCAATGCAAGGCTCCATGTTTCTGGTGGGGCACTTGGTGGTGGACGCATGGTTGAAGACTCGTCAAGTGTTGCAGGTGCTTGGTCTTGGTGTTTTTTTTTTCTTGTGTCATGACTAATTTATTATATGTACTGTGCTAGTGGTTTGTATGGTTTGTGTCAAATATCAGTTTGTAAAATCTTAAGGTTTAAAAGTAGTTTTTTCAGGTAAAATCTGTTATAAACTTCCCCAAATATAGGTTATTCTCTCTACTGGAAAAAAAGTGATGCAATGGTAGTGCATAAAGTAGGGAACAAACTATCTCTTAAAGCTGTCAATCCTTTCTCTGATCTCACATTTATTCAACGTAAAACTTGGGGTTTTCCTGTTCCCAACTTATTCCCATTTCTGATAGTGTTGGATACTGCTGCGGGAGTTTGGTGTGATACAAAATCTGTTGTTACTAGTCCGAGGACAGGCAGATACAGTGCAGATGCTGCTGGAGGAGATGCTTCTGTTGAGTTGACAAGGCGCTGCAGACATGCAGCTGCTGCTGTTGGTGACTTAATATTTATTTATGGTGGTTTACGTGGTGGTAAGATAGCCTTCCCCCCCCCCCCCTAAAATATGCATGTATGCTTTTTGTTCTAGCCTCGGCTTGGAGTTATCAGTTACCTATTAGATTTGTATGCCATTATTATATATCCTATACATAATTACAGTTTCTCTTTATAACTGCATTTTCTGATAAATCTAGACTGAGGTCACCCAAGGCTTGTCAGTTAATATTGTAGGCCTTGGTTCTTCCTCACTTCATGAGATCAAAATTTGGTTGTTTAAAATCGTTGAAGAATGAATTTTGGTTTTTGTTGTCTGCTCATTGTCCTAATTCAAAATGTACATTCTTCACTTTGTTGTATATAACATTAGTTATAGGAGAGACTATAAAAGTTTCAATTCTTCTTTTGTCTTGGGAATTAGAGAAATTTACTTCCTTGAAACTTTAAGTTCTTTTAATGTATCATGGAGTTTGAGCTGCAGCTACTTTTTGGTGCTTAATGCTTATTCAGAAGAGAATCTGTATTTGGTAATTCTAGTACTGCGGTAATATGATTTATTTATGCTGTAGGTGTGTTGCTTGATGACTTGCTTGTTGCTGAAGACCTGGCTGCTGCTGAGACAACAGCAGCAGCTTCACATGCTGCGGCTGCAGCAGCTGCTTCTAATGTGAATGCAGGGCGGTTACCTGGAAGGTATGGTTTTGGTGATGAAAGAGAAAGGCAAACAATGCCTGAAGCAGCTCCTGATGGAGCAGTTGTGCTGGGAAGTCCAGTTGCTCCCCCTGTAAATGGGGATATGTATACCGACATAAGCACTGAAAATGCCATGCTTCAAGGATCCCGGTAAGCAACCACTGTAACTTTTTGGGGGTATTATTTATTGGCTATAAAATGCGTAAGCAACCTCAATGAATACAATGTGGTTTATCTTGCAGGAGAATGAGCAAAGGTGTTGAGTATTTAGTTGAGGCCGCGGCTGCTGAAGCTGAGGCTATTAGTGCCACATTGGCTGCTGCCAAGGCACGACAAGTTAATGGAGAAGTTGAACTTCCTGATAGGGATCGAGGGGCAGAGGCTACACCTAGTGGAAAACAAATGTCTACCTTGATTAAAATACCTGATTCTTCTGGGTCAAATAATGTTACTCCAGCTGGAGTTCGGCTTCACCACAGAGCTGTCAGTATCTGAAAATTTGATTGACATGATACTGTTTTAGGTCATTTGGCATTGTTTTGTACCTATGAGTTTGTCTAATGTTTCCTTTATGCCAATAGGTGGTTGTGGCTGCAGAGACCGGTGGAGCTTTAGGTGGGATGGTAAGACAGCTTTCTATTGACCAATTTGAAAATGAAGGCAGGCGGGTTAGCTATGGGACTCCTGAGAGTGCAACTGCAGCAAGGAAACTATTAGATAGGCAGATGTCAATCAATAGTGTCCCCAAAAAGGTACTAATATCCTCATTTTTTGTATTATAAAGCAGCATCTGTATTTTAGAGGTAATGGTTCATGTGTCTGCAAATGAGAAGGGTAGAATTGAATAGTAAAAGCAGGATCTTCGTGGCTGTTCGCTAAACCCCAAACACTAGCACTCAAGAATAATTTCTTTCTATTTGAATTGTTTTTTATGGATTAAGATTTTGTTATAGCATTTACTTTATTTCAATGAGATTGATTTTAGTTTATTTGAGTTAAGATGGATCAGTTTTATTTATGGCACTTGATAAATCTAGGACAACAGTATTTTATTATTGAACTCTCATTTGAAGATGACAGAATTCTCCCTTATTTTATCCTTGTGGGTTCACATTTATTATCCTCATATGTATATGTGTTCTGTATTGTTCCTGAGGTCTTGATGCAACTTAGAAAGGCGGAAAGAAGAAAAAGCCTGAAAAGCTATACATCTTGATTTACAGAAGGAACTATATATCTCAAAGCTCTCAAAGAAATCTCCTTAGCTTTTTAATCAACTTAGCTTCAATTATGATATAAAAGGAAAGGGAAAGGAAAAGCTTGAAAAGCTACAAATTGTTTACTTTGTGATTATTTGTGGGCCATATTTCATTACCATGCTTTCCATGCCATTACAGAATTGTCATTGCTTTGCAATCTTCACCAATGCACTTCAGCATTAAAAAGTTGGTTATTGATTTTATAATAAATTGCTTCTGTTAGTACTATAAGTGGCTTGGAGAGAATTCCTCCTAGAGATTTCTCTTGTTCAAATTGGAAAAATCCATTTTTTCTTGAATACCGAAGTTGAATAATGTGGCCAATAATTCCTATATGTTGAAGCTCAGCTTTTTTTTCAGCAGTTGGTCATTGATATACTGATCAATGTTAGTGTGGATAGAAGTTTCGCTTAGTCTTGCATTTGTGCCCCTGTTATATCTGTCAAAATGCTTCCCTCTAGAATCTTGAAAAGATTCATTTGCTCAACTATAATGAAGTGTCTATATGTCACTTTGTCCAGGTCATTGCACATCTTTTGAAGCCTCGTGGTTGGAAACCTCCAGTTCGTCGACAGTTTTTCTTAGATTGCAATGAAATAGCAGATCTCTGTGAAAGTGCCGAAAAAATATTTGCTGCCGAACCAACTGTTTTACAGCTGAAAGCTCCTATTAAGATTTTTGGTGATCTACATGGACAATTTGGGGATCTTATGCGCCTTTTTGATGAATATGGTGCGCCTTCAACAGCTGGGGACATTGCGTAAGTGTTTGGCTAAAAATTAGTGTTTTCTGAGGGCTCTTCACTAGCAAATTTTCAATTGACTGTCTTAGGTGTAATCTGCATGTGCTGTATTGCATCTCATTTTTAAATTTGACATTTTATTTACTTGATATTTGTTTGGTATAAATTACTATCAGATATATCGATTATCTCTTCTTAGGAGATTATGTGGACCGGGGCCAACACAGCTTGGAGACCATTACTCTTCTGCTTGCATTGAAGGTAAATTTAGAAATTTGGTGCTTTGATTATCTTCTCATGCTCACTTTTACTTTCTTTTGAAATTTGTGATAAGCCAAGCTTTTCTATAATTCTGTTATGTTGCAGGTTGAGTATCCCCATAATGTACATTTAATTAGGGGAAATCATGAGGCTGCAGATATCAATGCACTTTTTGGCTTCCGGATTGAGTGTATTGAGCGCATGGTATTGTTTTACGTTGTTTTTGAAAGATGTTAGTCATGCTTTGTATAATGTTTTTGTCCCAATTCCGTTGGCTTGTGTAACAGGGTGAGAGAGATGGAATATGGGCATGGCATCGCGTAAACCGGTTATTTAATTGGCTTCCTCTGGCAGCTCTAATTGAGAAGAAAATCATTTGTATGCATGGTGGCATTGGTCGGTCTATAAATCATGTGGAACAGATTGAGAACCTACAGCGTCCCATTACAATGGAAGCAGGCTCAATTGTTCTTATGGATTTATTATGGTCAGAGCATGTTGCTGTTTTATTTTAGTCATGAAATATGGTAGTATTCATTCCTTTAATTTGCTGATACATTTTACTGTCATTTTATATTCTAGGTCTGATCCAACAGAAAATGATAGTGTGGAAGGGTTGCGACCAAATGCTAGAGGTCCAGGGTTGGTTACTTTTGGGGTGAGTGTGCTACTTTAGAACTGTTGTTTAACTGCAGCGTTTTAAGTCCTTTCTAGCTGCTTGTTTCATTGATTTCAATATTTGAGGAAGTACTTGCATGGTCATCTGCCTGAATGAAACTGCTTCACTCTCTCCCCTTTCCTTTCTCTCTCACACATGCTCCCACAAAACAAAAAGCTTTAAGGAAATGATGGTATCTTTAACATACCATTGAAAGTTAAAAGTTTTTGACACAAGATATTGTTTAAATTTGCTTCTGTTTTGTTTCCTGCTTGCTTGTGCAGGTCATTTCTGAGTAAAACTGTCTGTTCTGATTGTTTCGATGCTGATTTTCCTTTTTACGTTTATGTAAATGGTTTTTCCTGTTGCAGCCTGATCGTGTTATGGAATTCTGCAATAATAATGATCTTCAGTTAATTGTTCGTGCTCACGAGTGTGTTATGGATGGCTTTGAGCGCTTTGCCCAGGGACATTTGATCACTCTATTTTCGGCAACCAATTATTGTGGTGTGTCCCTGACCCATGCTTATACATGCAATATGTCAGGTTCAGACAATTTAACCTTTAAATTTTGCTTCATGCTTGATTTTTCAGGCACCGCAAATAACGCTGGCGCTATCTTAGTTTTGGGTAGAGATCTCGTGGTAGTTCCAAAGCTGATTCATCCTTTACCCCCAGCAATGTCATCTCCAGAAGCATCACCGGAACGTCATATAGAAGATACATGGATGCAGGTGCTTCCTCTTTCCCTTTGTTAGCAGTAATTAGTCTTTTGTTATTTCTGCATTCTTTTGCTTGGACCACGTGCATGGCTTCTTATACTAATATTTTTTACATCTATGGGATCAGGAGTTGAATGCTAACAGACCTCCGACACCTACTAGAGGTCGTCCTCAAGTGGCAAATGATCGAGGCTCTCTCGCGTGTATATAATAGATCCTTCCAAATCTTTTTCCATATACTCCTTCAGGTTCATGTTACTACATGGTGATTCCCTGTTCCGTATAAGGCCATGATGCCAAATACAGGCATTTCCAAACTTGTAATCTCTCTCGTAACAAAGTTTGAAGGCTTTGACTTTGGTTTTTCGCCGGTTTTCAGCACACGGTAGGCCTTGAGATTATGAAAGATGCATAGTTTGGGAACCAGATTGCAAGGTGCTGTGGTAGTATGAAAGGTACAAGTTAGAGAAGCAGATTGTGCACGGCGTAGGTTTCCTTTTGGATATGTGTGCTGAAAATTGCAAGTTGGGCTTCTCCCTCTGTAAATTGAAGGCACAGCCAGGTAGAAGTCGGGTGGTTTCTTCAAATGGGTTGCTAGTGTTGAGTACTTTTCACATTTAGTTATATATATTTTTTAGTCCTTGTTTTAGGTCTAATATTTTTTACTATGTGATGATGATGAGGGATCATATTGGGCGTTGCTTGTATCAAGAAGTGTTGATTGGTGTAATTCTCTTTTCTCTGTACAATGTAATGATTGTGTGAAGAAAACCTAGTGTTGTTCAAACATGAAAATTTTACAAGTTTTGGTCATAAATTTGTCACTCTTTTCATTTGTAAATCTAGCAATCACAATTCCAGGTTTTGCTTAATGTCACGATTAGATTATGCAGTTATAAGATGTCATTTTGTTCGAATTTTAGTATTTGAATTTATTTTACTGGTAAAGGAGTCTGAAGAAAAAGAATTTTCCCTTCATTGGGTTTCAACTTGACTTTGATTTAATTATTAATTTAAGAACATTTTATGTACTATTTGTATTATATATCATTAATACTTGAAGAAAAGCCTGGGTTCCTTGTACCAAAGGAATTGTTGTAGAGCTGGCTATCATTGTCAAAAACACACTTTGTACACAAACTATTTTAAATGGTTTCTTTAAAAGAAAGAATATCAATCACACTCAAAACCTTAACCTAGAGGAACAAAGCCAAGGCCTCGTATCAATTTCTAGATGATTATGTCCCCAAAATCAAAAGCAGTTAAGCCGTCCATGACTCATGCTGAGACCCCATTGGCTAAGAATTTTGCTCAACCAAGAAAAACATATATATGAAGTCTAAACCCATCATTCTGTGAAGACAGACGAAACAGACTAGACAGTCCACCCATTCCAAAGACGACGCTTTTAGCTACAAATAGGCAAAGAGAATTATACAAAATTACCAGTATATATTCCAAATTTCATCTTCCAAAATTTCCAAAAAAGTATTCTCTCCTTTTTCGTAGATCCTTTTATTAGAAATTTTGACTACACAATCACTCTCAACGAGTGGATGTGGAAAAATTAGCTAGGAGAGAAAAAAAAAAGAAAAGAAAGGGTAATCAATAGTAAGTAATAACAATAATAATAGGGACAATTTGGAGATGGTATTTTTGGGTAATCAGGAAGTGGCAATGGAATAGGGCTCCCAGAGCAGAAGGGACCTCCTAGGTTCCTTGCAGCCTTTTAACAAAGGAACAATGTAATCACCTTTCTTCCCTTCCAACACTTGCAAGTGTTGTTGATCTTTATTAGCCATTAGATTCTTTGTCAGGATAAGCAGCTTGCTATCGTCCTTCCCTGGTGGTGACTGTTGAGCAAGTGGGTCAACAACTGCTGCTGCCGTCTTTGACATTCCCTGATTGGGCCTCCTCCAGTAGTACTCATAAGCATTGAATGATGAAGCTGCTCCTTCTCCAGCAGCCTTGGACGGTGGTGGACGTGGTGGCAATGACTGTGCTAGTGGTGGTGGGCTATTTGACTCAACTTTCCCTTCCCTTTCCTCTCCAAAATTGACTATTTCGTCAAAATTTTTAGGCCATGTTGGGTTCCTCCTATTTGCTAACCATATGGGCTTGTTCATCATTACAGCTAACCTATGCACATTCATTGCTCCACATGATAGTTTAGGAGCCAGCCCAATCTCACTTTCCTCCTCTCCTTCATCATCATCATCATCATCATCATCATCATCATCATCACCATCATCATCATCATCAATGCCTATTTCACTTTCTTTCTCTCCAAAGTTTTCAAACTCTTCTTCCAACTCTCCTACCTCCTTACTTTCTTCTTCTGGTGCTTCACTAGGAGCAGTGGTATTGGCAAAAGTGAGGACAAGGCGGCCGTCTTGGCGTTGAGCTAGGAAGTTGTTCAATGAAGGCATTGAAACAGCTTCAATAACCAATTTACCATTATCACGATGAGTCTTCAAGCGCCTCGATGCTCCACCTTTGCCAGAAAGGGAAGGAATCGGCGGTGGAAATGATGGGTTTGGCGATTTCTTGCCAACATCATAGCTGTATTTCACAGTTGTCGCCTTTTCACCATGGAAACAAGGCATCATCATGGGTTCTAGTGTTTCTTGCTTTTGGTGTTGCAGATGTTGATCTTCCTCCACCTCACCAGTTTCTGAAGAGAACCCATCAGAGCCAGTCTCAGAACCAAGGCTCTCAGTGCAGATTTCAAGGCTTTTCTCGCTTAAACAACTGGTGGATCGTTTCACAAGAGGGTGAATATAAGGTGGGGAAGACTTGAAAGACTCTTGTTCAGCCTTTTGTGATATGATTGAGCTCCATATATCGAACTGGGAAGGGTTTTGAGGTTGCTTCTTTTCATGTTGAATTGAAGCCCAGATATGGGATTGATCTGGTGCTTCATTTTCCCCCTCTTCTTCAAATGAAGAAGGAACAGGGAATTCTTGGGATGATGGACTCTTTTTCAGGGGAGACAGCCATTTCCGGGACGACATATCGGCAGACAGAGTTCTTCTAAGTGACGTAGCTTTGGTGGGTCTCTCAGCATCCGATCCCAGAATGGATACTATGCCTTGCTTCTTGGAATCCATGATCTCTTCAGCTGAAGATAATAGGAAGCTCTTGCTAAGTGAGGCAGACATCTCCAACTATTAATACCCACGCAGTTGGTACTGGAATTTTTATCTACACATTTAACAAAACAAAACAGCTTAGGAAATAGCTAAAGCTAAACAACAAATAACAAGTTCCCAAGAAACATGCATGTAGCAGCATATACCAAAATACACGTATCTCTACAATGTATGGATATAGGTGAAATTACCTTTTGTTGTTTGGTTTTAAGAGAAAATAACTAGCAATAGCATCCAACAGAGGTCTTTCAAGACCTCGGAAGGAGTGCTTTTGCTTGTATTATGAGATTAGTGAAGTGAAGAAGGTGGGTTTAGAGGAGGGAAAATGAGTGTGGATTGATGTTTGATGGTGGCAACGGGAAGGGGGTATTTGTAGGAGGGTACAAAGGCTTGGGAATCATGTCCAATGGACCCCCATTAACAGACTCTTCCACTCCTTTCCAAGTTTTTCCTTTTATTACAAAAGTTGATGATTAAACAAACAAAATCAAAAGTTTAAAGTGGTGTTATCCTCTCAACTATGATTTGGTTAGCATAGTCAAAGGTTTTTTATTTTCTTCTTGCGAGTTTATCATGTCAAAAAAAAAAAAAAAACATGTTCAGAGTCACTGCTTTTGCTTAACATTCTAATTTCTACCTTCATTTAACAATATTTGTGTTGCATTTAGTTTTAGTAAATTTGATATGATTATTATTTAAATGATTCGATTTTTTATGTAATTTATAACTTGAATAATATAAAAATAAATCATTTCTTATATGATTCACTGGAATATTTTAGGATAACACAAAATTATAAGAATGCTGGACTCACAATATTTGTTAAACCAAAGCTTTCAAGTGTGTAATTAGTGAACGTCTCTTGAAAGACCAAATGGGGTGGTAGCGACCCAAAGGAGGGACAATTCTTTCTCAATTTAAATCCACACCATTTATTTTAAAAATCATACTTTCTTAAGGATATTTGGTTTAAAGGCATTCTTACTTTTACATTAAGGATGATAAACTGTTTTGTTTATAAAAAAGGAGTCCTACAACTAAGCTTTTGATATGCTTTAAAAAATTTAAACATAGAGGTTAAATTTCTCTTTCACATTTAGTTAAAATTTACATAAAAATTTATTTAGAGTTATCTCAAAACCAAAATTTGCTTCTATCTTGATGTTATCCTCGTATTTATGTCCATAAGCTTTATTTAAGCCTCCTTATTATATGTTGATATATTTTATGTATAAAATTAGATTGTTTGTGGTTAATATAATTGAACAATTAAAAAGTTGATTATTTTTAAATCATATGTTAAGTAAATCATGTGAAACATAATAAATTTTATCTCACTAATTAGATGGAATAATAAAATAGGAGTTAAGGAAAAGGATCTAATTGAATAGTTTTATCATAAAGCTTAAGTAGCCCATAAGTAACTTTTATTCATATTTTGAGGCATGTTGTATATCGTATGTTTATTTACCTCATTATTTTTATGATATAAATATATATTTTTTAAGCAGTAATGCAACTTATGAATTTTCCATGTGATATACTCAATTTTAACTGCTAATGATTATAAAATTTGGAAAGAGAAAATTCTTTGATTAGATATTCATTACCTATTGATATTAAATCTCAAGTTGGAATTGCTCTCTATGAATGATGGGAATATGATGTTGACAATGACTAAAATTTCTGCTAAAGTGTAAAAATGTCAAGGGTTCTTTGAAGATAAAACCCTAGCTAGCATCTTAATGATCACTAGTGTTAATATGGGATATTCAGTATGTATCACATGACTTCACTTACAAAAACGGACGGAATTCATGGCTTAGTTAAAGAGCAAATGATATTCTCTCACTAGCATTATATGAATTATAATAAAGGAACGTCATCATGAACGAATGATTATCATTACTGTTTGTTATGATAGTACTCTTTTTTTATTGTAAAATATGCAGTTGTGGCCATGAGATAAAATAGAATCGAATTAGGTGAACAAACTATAACCCAAATGGATAAATGATATTAGATGAGAGTGACAGACAAATGAAAAGGCCAATGGACAAAAGCACAAATCTAAGTTGTTTTCATAATGATATATAATAGGGAGATTAATCATGGTATTTTTAGTGGATTGACTTCATGACTAAATAATTTGTGATTAATAAATGAAGAGTCAGTAACTTAATTACAAATTATTTAAGTCCTAATTATATATGTCTGATCGATCCTTTTTCTAGCTCAATATAACTGTGTATGATTGCTAATAAGAATCATTATGAAGAACGGATGAAAATGATGTTTGAGAAACAGATTGCATGAATGTTTTTTTCTCAAATGAGTAAGAGATGGCTTAAAATTTAATTTAACTTATTTGGATTATTATTTAATTGAATGTAATTAAATATTCGAGTCCAAAAGGAAATTTAAATAAATTAGTTATTGTAGTTTTATTAAATAAGATAATTAAAATGATTTACTCATAAATTCTAATATGGCAAAGTTGTCATGACTTGACGAAATTAGAATTAGATTGAAAAAATAAATAAATAATTAATTAATATTTTAAGAATAAAAAAATAGATTATTGAGATGAATAACTATATGAGATTGTTTTAATTTAATTTATAACTAGACTACACATATAATTGAACTCAATACATGAAAGACCCAAATACCTTAATATATGAGTAAGTGGGTGGCACATCATGAAGGGTTCCCACTGTGTGTGCCGCATGGTGTGCCACCCCTCTCTTCGGTGTTCTAGTAAGACTAATTTTTTATTAAAATATTTTTTTTTCTTATTCTAGTAGAAGTCTTGTGATTTTCCTTATAAATAAGGATTAGGAATTGTCAAAATACTCGCATATATATATATATATGAGGATACTTTTTTGAATTTTAATGAAAAATTTATTTGGGTTATTTTATTGAACTCAAATAAGTTCTAATTTTCGTGAGTACTTCTAAGTTAAAATTTGTGAGATTATAATTGCAAATTCCATGGCAATTATAATTGAAATTGGTGAGACTAAATTTTTGGGCTTTGGATTTTCGATAGAGAAAGTTGACTTTCCCCAATAGAAAGTCTCGGTTTTTATCCTATGTCTGATTCTTTAAATAGAGCCTACTCTCTAAGCATTCGAAGGTTTGGGAATAGCGGAGAAGATCATTCGGTTGAAAGTTAGAAAGATTTAGATGTTAGATCAAAGATTTGACGAATCTCTCAATCTCAAAAACACATGTACTAAATTTTGTGAAATTTATTACTATAAATATCTCAACCAAAATTCGATTTTATAAAAATTTTAAAATTTCATTGTCTAACAAAACCTAATTTTCCAACACATAAATTGGGGATTGTAGAACAGTAGAAGAATAAAAAGAAAAGAAGATGACGAAAGGATGATGAAGATAACCATTAAGCAAGCTCTGATATCATGTAAAGAATGCGCGGATTCATAGTAAAACTAAACATTGATAAAAACTCAAGTAGAAGAAGAAAGGAGAAAATTAGAGAATTAAAGCTTATACTTCATTCCTCTGTTTCGCATATCTTCATTTCTTCCGTATTGCCGCTAATATCGATGTCGATTGGATTAAAATTAAATAGACAACACGAGGAACAAATTTGAATCCAAATTTTCAAAGAAGGTTGAACATATAAATTTTAGAAATAGTAATAAACAAAAATAGAAAATATTAAAAGAAAAAAAAACATAAGTTGAAATAGCAAATGGCAAGTGGATGAACACATTCTGAGCTGACGCGGGGAATCATAATTTTTAATGTTATTGTAAAAAAAAGAAAAGAAAACTGGTGGTACGTACTTCCTATTTATATATCTCCGAAAGGCAGATTAACTAAGATTTAAGATGTCTAAAGTCTACTAAACCCAACCTTTTTCTTCCTTTAATTTTCACTTAAAATCAAAAGTACATTCGTCTCCAATGTCGAATGGGATTTAACATGCATCATGCTTTATGACTAATGATTCCACCATAAAGTAACCTATCCTTTACTTACTGTTTCTTGACTTATGATTCCACCATACACAATCAAGAATAAATGAAAAATTAAATGAATAAGATAATGGATATTTGTGGTCATGATTTTGTTTACATCATTAACCAAATTCTATATTTTTTTATTTCATCCTTTATTTTAATTAATTATTTAATTTTTTCGCTTTTTTTTAAGTTCTTAAACTTGTATTGTCTGTTAAATCATTTCAAAACAGATAGAAAAGTTAATGTCTATTAACTTTGTTGGCATAGCATTCTCTTAGCAATTCACGTGTATGCAGCGTTAGTAATTAATTAATTTTTTTAAAATTAAAAATATATTATATATATTTTATTAATTTTAATACTTTTTAATTTTTAAATGATTTTTATAATTTTTTAAAATTTTTAAATTAATGTGGTATCCACATATATATCACATCAACAAAGTTAACATATGTTAATTTTTCTATTCATTTTGAGGTGATTTGATAAAATAATAAAAATTCAAGAGATAAAAAAAATTAAATGAAAAACTAAAATAATTATTTTTTATAAAATTAAAAAATCAAATAAATCACCATGCCTACATTTTATAATTAAGAGTAGAGGTGAGGTTAATAGAGATTGAACCAAAACTTTGGTATTATAATAATTTTGTTATTAGCTTAAAATAGGTAGTGTTATAGACTATGTCGAAACCTTATTTTGGTAATCGACTTTTTATTTTAAAAAATGAAAATGGAGTCGCCACCACTTCTTATTATTTAGGTACGATTGGATCACCTCAAAGTTTGGTCATATTAATAAAATGTTAGATTTATTAAAATTATTTTTGGTCTACAAAAATCCGAAAAACGGGTTCGGAAGTCAGTTATGTATGAGGAAGGATTAACACTCTCATAGCGCTCAAAATTGGTACCTAATCAATTAATTGATGTCTTAATGTCGAGAATTGAAAATTTGAAGAGAATTTAAAATACGATCCCTCTTTGCATGATGTTTTTTTATTAAAATATCGCTTAACTAAATTAATTTTTATGAAAATGTCTTATTTCAAGTTAATCGAGAAGAAAAGATTATGCCCCGTAAGTTAGGACACGGTGCTTTAAATCCTCGAAAACAAGAATAATCACCATTTAATCATTGCTTAAATCTCGTTTTTCCATTTTTAAAATGGATATTCAATTATTTCAGTTTTAGAAAGAGGCCATACTCCGTAAGTTAGGAGCACGACTCCTCTAATTCCAAAAATAATGAACATTGTCTTGGTTTTCAAATGTTTCTTATACGTTAGATAGAACGAAGGTAACTTCTTAAAACGATATATATTTAATTTGTTTAGACATAGTGTAAAAAAATGAATAAATATATTTTAACATGATGACATGATAATTAACAAAATAAAGTAAAATAGTGATGGGTAAAATAACATGATATTAGAATAATAAATAAATAAATAAATGAATAAGAGAAAAACACATAAAAGGTAAAATAAAAGTGCCATGCTAGTGAGTAGCAATAATGTAAATATAATGAAAGTAAAAACATCAATTTATGGTAATAACAACTATATCATGTCATGATTACTATCATAATATTAATGTGAATAATGAAATAATAATAATAATAATAATAATAATAATAATAATAATAATAATAAGGGCAAAAAATGCACAATAAAAAAAGAAATATAAATAATCGTAAATTTTAAGTATTAAAAGGGTAAAATAATAATAAATAAATAATTTATAAAAAGGGTGAAATTAAAAAATGAAGGATTGAATTGGAATTTAAATGAAATTAAAAGCATAAATTATAATAAAAATAAAAAAATTAATAGGGCAGAATAACAAACCAAAATAGAATATGCAAAAAAGAATAGGGACCAAATGGGAAATTATTCCCAACCCATTAAACGCATCGTTCCTTTGGCAAGTATATGCTAGGTCGGGGGACTAAATAATAAGAAAATAAAATAAAAGGGTAAAAATAAAACAAAATAAAAATAACATAGGGCGAGATTGCAAGAAAGTTTAAAAGCGGAAGTACTAAAAAGGAAATTAGACCATTTTTTAAGAAAACGCGCGGATCCAAAAGGTGGATCGGGTCGGGTTGGCAGATCATGCCCAAAACGATGTCGTTTTGGGATTTATGAAACCAGGCCAAAACGACGTCGTTCCAATGCCCTATTTAAGTTAAAATTTTCCAAAAAAATTCATTTTCCCTTTGTTTTTTTTTAAATCTCCTTTCTCCTTTTTTTTTTCTCTGAAGTTTTCCTTAGGCCGGCCATGGGAGCCACCGTAGCTTTGCCGCGGCCGGTGACCGCCGCCTCCGGTGGCCAGGAAATTTTCAAAACCCCCTTATGGTCCCCTTTTTTACAAGGAAACCCGTTTTGGGGTTAAAATTGCCAAAAGCTTGGTAAAATCGACCCCTTCCAACGAGGCCCTCAACGGAGCCCTAAAGGGACTCCGAGGCTTCTCGAGCCAGAGATGGGTCTCACCAACGACTGAAACAAGTAAAAAAAGCTCTTTTTATTATTTCCTAAATTTATTTCGAAAAATAAAAATAAAAGAATCACCTTTTTTGTATTCGATTTTCTTATATTTCGATTGCTTGTGTCTGTAAAAAAATTACATGGTTGTTATGGCTTTTATAGCCGAATGTCTTACATTAGACTATTATTTTTCTTTTTCTTTTCTGCTGTTCTTTGCGAGTTGCACTTTTGTCCTTGTGTTTTCTTTTTGCAAGTGTCCATGGCAAGGTCAACGGCGTTGGGGAGCCATGCCTTGCCATTTTGCTGAAAGAGTTAGACCTTGGGCGACAAACTCACTGATGAGGCAGAGGCGGAGGCTGTGGCGCAAATAACCCTAGGGTTTCCAAAAATTTTTAAGATAGTGGACCTTAGGGTTTTTGTGTTTGGGCCATTTTTTTGTAAATCGACTTTAATAATGGACTTTATTTTTACTTATTTATTTTTTTTGTTTTTTGGTTTAGTTTGGGTTGGGTTTGACAAAATTGGGCTATTACAGACTAAATTTCTAGTAGAGTGTTCAAAGGACTTATGGTGGACTCAAATATCAAATTTGATCCTTGGAAAATTCTTAAACATTTAATATAATAAAGAAATAAAAATATTTCATTTAAAGAGTATGACCATTTAATATAAATGAAAATCCTCTCCTCAAAGCGCCTGTCACTCTCTGCTCCCCTAATATATTTTATAAACTTTAATTAAAATTAAAATTTATATTAATTTTAAAAGAATTAAAATTGATAAGAAATAAAAATAATAAATTGTAATAATAGATAAAAATAAAAAACTTAAATCCCTCCATCATACATATATTTTACTTTATAGAAAAATTATAAATAATCTAATACATTGGATTTTTACAAGATGAATTCTTAAATTAAATCTACAGTATTAAACTAGAAATTAACTTTTTTTATTAATACAAAACTCATATTAATGGAATTTTTTAAAAATATATATATGAGGGCACAGTGGGGGCAAGCGCTTGGCGCAGAGGATTTGCGTTCATTTAATATACAATTAAATAAGGAAAGGTTTTAATCATGAGGTGCGGTGTAGTGATTACTCACCTCATCCCTTAACCATGTGGTTGGGGGTTTGATCTCTACTTATGGGAATGGAGCACATTTCATGGCCAGCTATTTACCTCTTTGGAGAGCTCCCGTGGCAAGAAGATTAGTCACTGTTGCCGGTGGTGAATACCCAGGTTTTGACCAAAAAAATTAGGAAAGGTTTTGACATTGTTCATATACTAAATGAATATAGAGTCTGATCACTAATATGATCTATATTAATGAAATGCCAAATTATTTTTTCAATCTTCAAAGATTTGTTGCTCCACAAGACGGATCTTAAAGTATGGGCCTGCACATGTCCAAAAAATCATTTAAATCATGACCCAAGTGATTTGTTAAAAAGTTTTCAACTCCAAATAAGATAAGTTATGTTGCTAGTCAAAGTGCCTGACTACAATGACCACTTCTGGTGGCACTTCGACAACCACTTTAAAATCACTTGCCTCAATAATAAAATCTCTTTGTTCAAGCCTTCCATATGTAGAGCACAAATCCATCTTCAGAAAGTAAGTTTTACTTCATCTTGATCTACCCAAATATCATCATATCAATTGACCTTAATATAATGATACAAAAGATCATAAAGTCAGCTTATATATTCTTGGATTACTTATATCAATATAAAAGGTAATTAGATTACATAAGAATCCTTGAAAAGTAATCTTGCTTCATTCAGTATCTTCTCTAATGATAAACACAAAATTGTTTGCACAAAATCCTCAAAAAAAGACAAGTAAATCATCAAAATATTTTGGTCAAGCATGCCAACAAATAAGGCAAATTATGTTTCTGGCACAGTGTTGATCGAAGTGGACTCTCCCATAAACCACTTTCAAAATTTGCCTTAACATTATTAATATTAAAAGATCTTTTTTTTTATATTCCATCCACTAAACATTTTTGCATATCCAAGTGCAACATTGACAATAAGGTGGACGACAAGATCTTGATCCTTCTAAAATTTACAAAATTTGAGTTTAGATTATGCAAACCTAGAAACATTTTTACTTTAAATCTCATTAATTTTATTAATTAATACTGAAAGTGCATTTGGAATAAACTTGAGATGTACTATATGTATTTTTATAATTAACTATGATAATAAATAAGAAAATAAACATAAGAACAACATTAGTGAAAAAGATTAGTCTGCAAATATGATAAATTTAACTAAGCTCAGAGTTCGTTGTAACGATAAATAGAACGATAACAAAACGTGTGAGGAAATAAAGAAAAGAAAGAAGAAACGAAAAAACGAATATTTGTTTACGCAGTTCAAACACAATGTGCCAACATTTGTGGAGCCTTGCTCAGGCTATACTCTTATTCGTTCACCAAATCAAACAACCATAATAGTTTACCTCTATTGGCTAAAGCCCATAACCCCTTACAAGGCAAGTTCATGCAACCCCAATAGAGAACAATAGTTCACTCAACATACATCAAAAACAACTTTCAACTCCACTCAAAAGTTTTCACCAACAATCAACAAAACAAAAAGAAAAAAGCAAAGGTTGATTGAAAGTGTTGTAAATTTCTAGCTCTCCAAGCCGTGTAGCACCAAGAGAAAGTGATACCTATTTACAGGCTAAAATACCAGCAAGATAATCTCCTATAACCAACAAATAAATCCTTGTAAAATCCATCGGGAAAATATGATAATTATCTCTTAATTAATTATTCATTAAACAAAGTGATAAGGATAGAAATTCAACCATTATCCAATAATCCCAGAGCCTCAACAATAGGGACGGTTGGGGACTTAGAGTTCTAGTCGAACCATATTTATTATTTTGTAAAAAATGCCACACTTTTGTAGGCCACAAATAGTTGGCTAAAACTTTTCCATGGACCATTTTGATGGAGCATGCAAAATTTTAATTTCGTTCTAACAAGACATGGAACGAGCAATAACAAAACCCCAACAATTAGCAATGGTCTGTGCAATTCGATATAAAACTTATGTTTGTAAGGGTTTTGTCCTAAGATAAATCCATTACTAAAACATAGTACAAATAATTATTTAAGCTCGACCCATGAATAAAAATTTGCACCCTTACAATCACACTTATAGTATGAATCCTCTCCTTTGATTAGCTCATTCTATTGAGAGTTGTAATCATTCGCCTAAACTACAATGATTCACACTTATAAAGATGTGATTCTTTTGATTAGCTCATTCTATTGAGAGTTGTAATCATTTGCCTAAATTACAATAATTCACACTTATAAAGATGTGATTAACTATGAATTATATGGTTCTTATTTAGCTTGATAAAAAAAAACTAAAGAATTAAGCTCACTATAAATAGATAGTACATGCATAGTTTTAATAAATTGATCAATCTAGTGTCATTAAAATAGGGTTAAGATGTTGTCTTTATCTTTAACCAGAACAGTCCTTTATGTGTAGCTTTGATCATCCTTTCATTTAAAATTCTCTTCATATAGCATGGACTCTCGTAGTTTCTAGTTTCATTTTTCAAATGATTAACTCATTATTTTGTTGTTTTATTTGTTTCATTAATCCATGTAAAAAATTATCAACACATGAAATACAAAATTAGATTGTTGATCAATACCTATTGTTTGGACATGTTCCAACAATTTGTGCAACAATTATTTGCGTTAACATTCTCCTCCTTTTTTATTATTGTCAAAAATTTGCAAAAAATAAAATAAAATCTTTAATGCCCAACAAAATAATGAACACATGAATCAAAATAAACATTCTCCTATCAATTTCAACCAAGTAGTATGTAGAGTAGATATTAAGTCATTACAAACCAACATCTTAAAACATATACAAAGTCATCAAAGTCAAACAAAAACATGTATCAACAAAATATGCAGCTTTTGTGCTCCTTTCGAAACAAACCAACTCCAGCTAACTCCCTTAAGCAACCAATTCCTCTTACACATATAAGACCCTTACCTTATTTCTCCTACTTTTTGGAAAAAATCTATAGTTAGAAAGGTTAGATTATTGCACTTTTCATATCTACATTGTATTGAAGGACTAGGTTCCTCCTCTTGTTGATTAAATTGAGTTTTGCATTGAGAAAACAAAGATTAGGTTCCAAATGCTAAGTGTACTACCCATTTAAGAAACGTACAAAGTTGGAGTTGAGACACTTGTTGCAACATGAGTTTAAATAGGTTAAGTAGTCATCTCTACTTACAAAATAAATTCATTAGTGTGATGAGTCGTGTCCTTCACATAAGCTTGTCAAAGAGCTTGATGTCTTAAGTAAGAGACTCAAAATAATCTTCCTTGGTTATAATATTCCTTTTTTTTATCAACATTTAAAAGATAAGTGATTGAAAAGACAAATTGGTGTTAACATTCTTGGTTTTTACACGACTATATATTTGATAAAAAATAATAAAATTAAGATAAAAAATACACAATGTACCTATTTTGTGCAATAATACGTGAACACTTTTCCAAAAGATGTGTAGTGATGAGAAGACATCCAATTACATACAACAACCAATTGTAAATCATATGTATTACTAAATTTTGAAGTTTTGAATTTCTTTACTTTTTGCCCATGTGTTTCGAATCCTTTGAGTGAGAATAGCTTCAATGGCATCATAATTTTCTTCATACTTAACTTCTACTTCTACTAGAAAGCAATGCTTCATTCCATCTAGATCACAAAAGGCAATAAAATTTTTATTCTTGAATTTTCACCATGATCACGCCTTATCTTAAGAAATTTGCTTATAAAACAACCTTTCTCTTTCACCAACCTGATGTGCAACCTCTTAAAAATCTATATGTTTATAATTTTACCTTAAAATTGTAACTTATATAAATCATAAAATATTGTCAACATAAATACACATACCTTTTACATCTAAGGCTTTCTCTTTGCTTGGCCCCATAAAGTACTTGTGAAGAAGATTTAGTGGACTTTTTGTGGTGACCTATTGCAACATCTTATGAGACACATGATGTTGCTTTCTGTAACAGCCCAAACCCGGCCTAGACGTTATGGCCAAATTTGGCGTGTCACATTGAAGTGTCATTTGCAAATTTGTCTTGTTGGAAAAAAAACGTTGCTAAGCTTTAAACCTCTTTAGTATTATTTAACAATCATCTAGTTAAAACGTTTGCCTTATTATCTGCTACTGTTATAATAGTTATTTTTAAAACGCGGAAGCATTTGAAAACTCCAATTGTTTAAAGTTCGTGACTTTGAAAACAATTATTATTTTGAAAATTCGTCTTCCCTAAACTAGCAATTTAAAGTAAATAAGCAAAAGCCCAATTAAAAACTTAAACAAACTTAAAAGGCCCTTATTACATGAACAAACCCAACACAAACTTTAAATTTAAATAAAAACTAGTAATAAACAGCTGCAGTAGTGTGGCCACCTCCGAGTCCCTCACAGCACCAAATCGCCTATGGCTGAGGATTTCCTGTAAGTAAATAAAAGAAAGGGTGAGTTTACGAAAACTCAGTGTGTAATCCCCTATCAGTCATTTAGTAAATAGCATGCAGTAATAGTCTAGGCCTAAGCCCTATTCAGTGACAGTACAGTGTGGGCCTATAATACCCCCTACCCGTATTCGTCGTTGAAATAGGGTATGAGGCATTACTAGATTTTACCGAATAAATTTTTCGTTATTACGAGTTAAATACTATTCATTTATCGAAACATGTCATGACGTCCCTTGGATGGTCCTTCGAAGCCCAAAACAAACATCGGGACCAAACCGGGATTAAATCGAAACCATAAGAAATTTTTATCAAAATCCCAAATTTTTTTTGAACTCAATATAACCCCTTTATAAATATCTAATCTTCCCTGCAATTTTAAACCGAGACCAATCCAACACAACCAATCCATTTCAACATCTTTTCAAGATAGATTTAACGTATTCATAAGATAACCTCATCACATACCAAAACCAAAATTTGTTAGCCATACGAATGGCTAACCTTACATTCATTTCACAGTAACATTTACTTTATTAGCTTATACATGCCATTGATTTCCAAAATAGAGTTTCTTTATATACCGAGATCTTGAGGTTGATAGTGTGATGCGTCTCTGACCGAATCTGACCTCCGAGCTCTTAACATTACAAAATAGGGGAAAAAGAAACAAGGTAAGCACTTTGTGCTTAGTAAGCTCATGTAACAAGAATTATACTTACCTAATATTTTCAATACAATGCAATAAACATTCATACATCCATTCAATGCATTATTCCCTTAACATGCACAAACTCAACATTCAAGTTAGTTCAATAATTTTCATGTATCAATAATATATATACCATGATTGATGAGCTTATCAATACCATGATTTCCATTCCCTTTTTATTTTTCCATATTTATCCTGTTGAATTTCTCAGAATTTCGATGGATTTTCAAAGGTACACTTTAGTGTACAAATCCGAGTCCGTCAATTCATATTCATGTGCGCACATTTCCATTTCAGAGAGCACACTCCCGCGAACCTCATCCTTACAGCGGGATTACGTATCCAGGCTAAATCCCCTGTAATATAAACTCATAGAGTATTGTCGGGAGTACCAGTCCAGGCTAAATCCCCTGCAATGACAATTACTCTAATGAGCTTGGATCTGAATTACCAGTCCAGGCTAAATTCAGACCCTAATTCGGATTACCCGTCCGGGCTAAATCCATTTTTCACATATTCTTCGGGAGGGCTATATCAGGATAAGATCACCCGTCCAGGCTAGATCCTTTTTACCGTCAACTCCTTTTCAAAGATCTATCGAATTTTCCTTCCATTCAACAGGGATTTCTTCCCCCTTTTTATCAAATATATCAATGTTTCATCAATTTTCGTATAATGAACATTCAAATCATATTCACATCAATAACAAACATTTCAAGCATTTAAGAATATAATTCAAGTTACACGAACTTACCTCGATACTTGTTCGTAAACAAAAATCTACTAATCCTAAACTTTTTCTTTTCCTCGATCTAGCTTCGTATTTGAATTTTCTGGATCTAAATAAATAAATTTAATCATTAATCTAATACATTTCATGTTCATATGTAACATTCTCTATAATTCCATTATTATTTATAGTGCATTCAAAGCCGTCTCATTGAGTCATAGTCACTAAATTATTTATATCTTGAGTTACGAAACTCCAAATTAAGATCCGCTAATTTTGCCCAAAACTAGACTCACATATCTTCTTACCATAGAATTTTTGGTTTAGCCAATAAGTACAGTTTATTCTTTAAAGTTTCCCCTGTTTCACTGTTCGACAGTTCCGACCCTCTTCACTAAAAATTAATTATCTCATTGTACAGAATTCGGATGATGTTCTCGTTTGTTTCTTTTGAAAATAGACTCATTAAGGATTTTAAACATATAAATTTAAGCCCCTAATTATTTTTCTCCAATTTTTGATGATTTTCCAAAGTCAGAATAGGGGAACCCGAATTCATTCTGACCTTCTCTCACAAAATCTATTATATCTCATGATTTACAATTACATTGCTTACATCGTTTCTTTTATAAACTCAATAAGATTTAATTTCATATTTTATTCATCCTCTAATTTGATCTCTACAATTTTTGGTGATTTTTCAAAGTTAGACTACTGCTGCTGTCCAAAACTGTTTTAGTGCATGATGTTAATTACCATTTTTTCCCTAATCTTTCAATAAATGATAATTTCATCCCTGCTCAATTAACCTCTCAATTGAGCTTATTTTTCTCAATTAACACTTTATTCTATCACTTTAAACTACTTTATAACCTTTGGAAATCATAATTTTAGCACTAGACTTTAATTCCAAACTTTTTCACAATTAGGTCCTACAAATCAATTTCTATTGAAATTACTTAGTAAAATCATCTCATAAACAAATTAAAGCTTCAATATCATGCTATTTCATCATAAAATTCCAGCACATATTCATAGAAACTTTCAATTTCATTCATAAAATCAAAAACTAATGAATTTAGTAATAGGACCTAGTTGTAAAAGTCTTAGAAACACAAAAATTACAAGAAAAAGGCAAGGATTAACTCACTTGGTGCAAAAATTATGAAGTACCAGCTTGAATAAACCCCTAGGACATTTTTTGGCTGATGATAATGAAGAAAATATGAAGAGAATTCTAGATATTCCAACTTGGTCCCATTTTTATGTTAGTAAAATTTGTTATTTTCCCATTTTACCATTATTTCACCAATTCTCCTGATTTTTTTCAGCTTATGCCGCCCAAAATATCTCTTTTTAGGGTTATTTGCAATTTATATCCCTCCTCATTTAACAATTGAACTATTTAATCCTTCTAGTAACTTTTACATATTTTTCAATTTAGTCCTTTTCACTTAATTGACTACCCAAATATTAAAATTTTCTAACGAAATTTTAATACCATATTAATAACATTTCATAAATATTTATAAAAATATTTTTGACTTGATTTTACGAGATCGAGGTCTCTGTACCTTGTTTTTACCCAATTTCTTCAATAATTTCTTTTTCTAACTAACTACTAAATCGGTAAAATTCTTCTATCTGTATTTTCATACGAATTTCCTATCATATCAATATTCATGAAAAAATATTAAAATAAATTTATTTTTAAATCAGATTTGTGGCTACGAAACCACTGTTTCAATAACCTTGAATTTAGGCCATTATAGGGCCTTAGCCCAATACAGTAATAGTATGGGTCTTAGCCTAATATAGAATCAGTGTGGGCCTTAGCCTAATACATAATCAGTGTAGGCCTTAGCCCAATACAGTAAAAATGCAGTGTAATAATACAACCCATCCCAATTCAGCCAACACACCATTCCGTACCACCAACACACCATGTGGGGATAAAATTGACCCACCCAGCCAACACACCAATATCATAGCAAAGCTGCTAGTAATAGTATCGCAGCAAAGCTGCCAGTAACAGTATATGTTGCAAAGCCACCAATAGGTCCACAGTCGTCTTGGGCGGCCCGTGCGACCTTATTAGTATAGTACACTTCCTCCAAATATAACAACCCAACCCCATGCAACATGTCGTGACATATTATCATACGTGTATGCAAAATGTCATGCTTAATCATAGTCATACATATCATAGAGCAATTCAGTCATATATAACACAAGGCTATAACAGTCATTTTATCTCCTAGGGGTATAACAGTCATTTTATCCTATAAGGGTATTTCGATCATTTTACCCTATGGGGGTATTTCGGTCATTTTACCCTATGGGGATACTTCGGTCATTTTACTCTATGGGATATTTCGGTTATTTTACCCTATGAGGGTATTTCGGTCATATATCGACCTCTCGAAAGGTCCGCAGTCGCATAGAGTGACTCAGGTAACTTAAATGGTCAAAACAGTGTAAATGGGCCCAAGACCCATTACTCAGCCCAAGTGGACCCACACGCTCGTGTGGCCGTTCAGCCTAGATTTCGCCACGGCTATGAGATCTACATAGCCTAGTCTAGTATTCGCCACAGTTTGTAGATTTCATCTGTGTGGGGCCCACGAGCTCATTGGTCCATATAGCCCATTTTTGACGAACGTGGCCCATTTCGGCCTAAGCCCATAAGAATGCTCATGGCGGCCTCTACAGTCAAGCACCACGTTTCGTGGGCTTGGATTACCCCACGAGCGTTCGTACGCTCATGTGGCATCAAACGTCGTCATTTTTGACTTTTCAGTTTTTATCGATTTACAATTAAGGGGGTGTGATTACACACACTTCTCGGTATTTCACCGATATCGTTTATAGAGTGCTGTTACACACCTGATGCGGTTTGATGCCGAAACACTTTCGAGACAAGCAGAACCTAAAGTTGAACAATTAAAACTCCAATCAGTCACTCAATTAACACCTATTTGCAACCCCAGCAAGATGAGCAACCTTTAACAACAACAGAAGTCCTTACCTTCAACTAAACATTGGTGATTCCACACACAACGACTTCGTTAGGCAAGAACTCCAGTCGCTTAATCTTCTCCTAACACAAGACAACCCATTTAGTAACTATTACCAAAACCTAAATTTTTATCACGTTAACTAAACTTACCAGAATACACACTAAGAACACCAACAGCAATCGAGCCACACCGAACCGGAAAGTGCCAAAGACGAAAGAGAGGAAAAGAGAAAGGAAAATCAGCAAAAAGAAAATCGGTAGGGGATTGGGAGAATTGAAACGTCTAAAATTTTGGAAAAGAAAATAAAAATCCTAATTGATAACCCCCAAATCCTTTAATTTTCTACTATTATCACTCCACAACAACCTCCCCAAATCCCAATATTCTCTCCTCAATTCTCTCTATGACCAGTTCAAACTCCATTTAGCAATATTTCAATCCAACTCCACTACCTACACAGCTCAAGCAGCAAAATAAATACTCCATTGCGCAACCCAAGACTTGAACCTTAGACCTCACAGTTACACAACACGCCACTTCGCCACTAGACCACGGGCTTTTTTTGTGTCAAATTTTAACCACAATAATTTAAGAACTTACTATCTAGATCCAAGGATTTTATTCAATTAAAATAAAAATTTTACATAAGCCAAGGCTTGAACCCCTGACTTCTCAAACACTTCCAAACACTCCTAAATCACTTAACCACTGAAGCAAACATTTATTTATGCCACTTCCTTGCACAACTAAGTATTTATGTGCAGTTCCTAACTGTTCCCTTGTTTAAAACATATTTCTTGTAGGCCCAAAATTCGGGGTGTTACACTTTCTAATATTAAGAAGTCGTTGAATAGCATCATATTTTATTATCCTTTGGAAACTTCTATAGTTTATACCAAGCCTCTTCTTCCCTATATTGAGATATTAATTTTTTATTTTATTACATTTTAGAAGGTCAACAACTTTATAGCAATCATCTAATGTCTTGGCTCCTTTCATGATATGCATGTTATTTTGATCCATCACAATGCAATTACCTTATGTGGATATTGCATGTAACCCTTGATCAAATAGTTGGCTAATAATGATTAAATTTGCCTTTAAACCTGGAATTTGGAAAATATTATTAAGATTTGGAAAACCATTAATGTAACACCCCTAACCCATATCCATCACCGGAATAGGGTTACAGAGTACTACCAAAGTTTACAAATCAAATTCAGTTAATTCATATCATTTACTATTCATTTCAGAAAACTAAGCATATTCAATAATATTTTCCCTTAAATGGGCCCTCGAGGCCCAATTTATACGTTGGAAACATGTCGGGACTAAACCGGAAACTCAGAGCATTTTTTGTGAAATTTCAAAATTTTCCTTATAAGCAAGGGACACACGCCCGTGTGGTCAGGCTGTGTGGCTCACACGGCCACATGCCCGTGTCCCAGGCCGTGTGGGCACTCGAAATAGGGGCGCACGGCCGTGTCCCACCCTGTGCCCAATTTAGGTGGTATACTGACTTTGTCACACAGTCGAGCCGCATGCTCGTGTGTTAGGCCGTGTGAGCATACTGACTTGTATAATTAAAGTGTACGATTCACACGACCAAGTCACATGCCCGTGTGCTAGGCCGTGTGACACACACGGCTGAGACACACGCTTGTGTCTCTGCCCGTGTGAAACTACCTGAGCATTTTGTTTCTCAAATTTAAGGATGCAGGGGGCACACTGCCAAAAAACACGCCCATGTGCTAAGTCGTGTGTCACACACGCCCGTGTCTCTGCCCGTATGGACAAAATAAGACCATTTCCAAAGCCATATTTCTCACCCATTTTGCTTTGCACCTACATCAACAATTCAACACATTCCTAAACTAATTTAATACATATAAACTCAGACAATATCAAGTCTCATGCATGACATATCATTTCTTAAATTCATTTATCCAAACTTGCCTATTTGGTTATATTAACATATATGTATATTTTACCAATTCATGCATTCTTTAACATACTTATATAACTCCCATCATTTATCCATTATAATAAACATATCAAACATATCAATGCCTTATATAATTACATCAAAATATACCAAACACTAGCCATTCTAATGGCTAGTTACAACCAAAACATTAGTGTTCCAACATTGGCTAATTTACCTATACATGTCATTATACTCAAAATAAAGTTTATTTTTTATACCAAAACGAGTTGAAGGATAGTGTGATGTTGCTCCGACCCACGTCTGAACTTTACGAGCTTCCGAATATTATAAAACAAAGGAAATAAAACAAAGTAAGCATATAATGCTTAGTAAGTTCGCATAACGGGAAGTTAACTTACCGTTTATTTTCATTAAAATAAACATATAAATGGCATCCAAGCAATTTGACTAATAGCATAAACACACAACTTCATCAATCATGTTAGTCAAATAATTCACATAAAAACCAAGAACATGAATGAGCTCATCATGTAATAACTTGCATATATATATGCTTTCCATATCATATTTCCATATAACATGTGCATTTTCATGACAAATCTTCTCATTTTCAGTTTAGCCTATGTCAGAACTTTGTCCATTGAATTTATTTCAAATATCGATAGATACACATATAGTACACTTGAAGTGTACAAAATTGTAATCCGTCAATTCATATTCAAGGGTACTCATTAGAGCACATAATCAGAAAGCACTCTCTCGAGCCATATAACAGGAAGCTCATGTGAGCCATGTAATATGAAGCTTATCCGAGCTATAACAAGAAACTCATAAGAGTTTAAAATAGGAAGCTCATTGAGCTTAACAGGTAATTCCGAAGAGTTATTATCAAAGAGCTTCGGATAACCATATAACAGGAAGTTCAAGCGAGCCATATCAGGAAACTCATAAAGTGCCTATATTGGGACGCTCATAAAGAGTTGCGGTATGTCTGCATTATATGCAGGATCCATATCGATCATATAACAAGACGCCCACAAAGAGCTGCGGTATGTCCGCAACACATGCAGGATCAATACCGATCGAAATGCTCGCAGGAACCATGTAACGAGAAGCTCGAGTGGGCTTATAACAGGATGCTCTTTCGAGCTATGGTGTGTTCGCAATATATGCAAGATCACAACCAATATGGGAAATCCTATATCCATCGAATTTCATATATTCAAACGGAACTTGACATTTATCGGGCATTGTCATATATGTAATCAATTTCATGTACATAACAATTTCACAATTCATGTATAAATACAACATTAAATTTAACATATAAATGTATACAATTTATTTACACGAACTTACTTCGTCACTTGCTCGTATATGAAAATCTACTAATTCGATACTTTTTCTTTTCCTCGATCTAACTCTTTATTTGATCTTTTTGGATTTATATAAATGAATTTAACATCAATTTGATACAATTTATATTCAATACAATTCAATTCTCATCCTAGGAAAAATTACCATTTTGCCCTTATACTTTTAATTAATGATAATTTCGTCCCTAGACTCGAAAAATAAAATTCATGCAATTTAATCCTTATTCCAAGCCTACCTAATTTTTACATATAACATTTACAGCCCATGTATTTTATAAATTTTAGAATTGTTTTCACGAATTTTAAAACTTTACAATTTAGTCCTTAAATCACAATTTCATCAAAATTCACTTTACAAAAGTTATTTATCTATCAACAACCTTTCATTTTCTACCATAAATTTCATAATTCATGCATATTCATCTGTGGAAAAACCATATTACATTGATAACTTTACAAATTAATCCCCGAGATAACTAAATTAAGCTATTACGATACTAGAAATATAGAAATTACTAAAAACGAGACTTGAATACTCACCTAATTTGGCCAAATAAGTTTTCTCTTTCTTCAAGTCTTCATGGTTAGGGTTTCCATAGATTTTATTTAAGAAAGATGATATAAAATATGATATTTTCATATTTTATTTATTTATCATCTTTTTATATTTTACTTTCCAATTTCATCCTTTTCTTTTCTTATTTTTCCATGGATGAATCATCAAAAATATTTACTAACTTCTCTTAATGGTCTAATTGCCATATAAGGACCTCAAGTTTTGAATCCCATAGCTATTTAATACCTATAGCTACTAGAACTCAACTTTTGCATTTTATGCAATTTGGTCCTTTCTATAATTAAACATGTAACGGTAAAATTTCCGTAACGAAATTTTCATATGAATTCTCTACCATAATGCAGACCATGCAATAGTATTAAAATAAATTTTCTTTTTGACTCGGATTTGTAGTTCTGAAACCACTATTCCGACTTCACTGAAAACAGGCTGTTACAATTAAAATTTAGAATCCTTTCCCATGGATCCTTCATTTCTTTTCATCTCCAAATGATACTCATCCTTGGTGATAGCTTTGAAAGTCTTTTCAGCATGTAGTTTTCCCCTGTCATATGTCTAAACATTTGTTCTAAATGCACCACAAGTTTCATGTAGTTATTTTAAAGAAATGTGAGCCACAGGAAGGGTTCTCTAGTATTTTCTCCTTCACACTTGTTTATGTACAGTTTTTCTTATTGTTCTTAGTTGTGTTGCAACACCTAGGTCTAATATGACAAGGAACACCATAATAGTGACAAATCGATTTGCTCTTTTGCTTTTGATAGTTTAAAATAGGTGCTTGATTACTCAACTTTTTGGGATTATCTCAACTAGTTTTGCAACATCTCTAGCATTCACAAAAACTTTTATAAAAGTAAAGATTGAGGGTTATCAAATTATCTAAGTCCTTTATGATCATGTTCACATTTTTCTACAAAGATTTCATCTATCTCTATATTCCTAGATCCTAATTTCTTCAAAATTGTTTAAGCAACTACCAGTTCCTTTGTGCTTCGTTAAGCTTGGCTTCAAGATCAACTATAAGAGCATCTTTATCTTTTACAAATTCACTTTTTGTTTCCCTTCCTTCATGCAAATGATTTCTCCTCCCACGTTATCATTGATATTTCAAACAACATCCCATTTATCTAACATGTTTTTGTAGGCTTTTTGTGTCTAGATCTCTGTTACTTCACCATCACTTTGATTGTTGGTGTCTAACTCTGTCTCTTAATATGTAAGCACTGCTTTTGATTTTCAAATGAAAGCAACGCAGTTGATTGATCTTTACCATTTGCATACTTGCTTTTAGTGTCATAATTACTCTAACTCATATTTAAAGATTTTTTCTTCTTCATTTTCAGGGTGTTTTTACCTAGATGTGATCATATCCCTAACATTAATGTCATTGGATCTCTCTTATATTTTCTTTAGGTTATTCTTAAATAGTTATATATTTTCCTTTTTTGATCATGTCTCATTTTGCTTTTTCAAGATTCATCTCAAACATCTATAAAGATCCAATAAGCTCATCAACATATATTGTGCTAATATTTTTTGTCTCATTTATGGCTGTGACTTTTAGAGAGAATCTCTCAAGAAGAAATCTTAATATTTTATAAAGCAACTTTTCATTTGAATATTCCTCAATTGTGCAAAAGCCTCATTAGTGACGTTACATAATTTTACATGAAATTCGAATATAGTTTCATTTTCAGACATCATGGGATTTTCAAACTTGGTTGCTAACATTTGTATTTTCAACCTCATGAGTAGTCTTGAGTACTGTTTAGGATGTTCTTGTAGAAATACACTTGGAGATACACCTAAATTCTTAAGGATCAATACCATTAAAATAACATTAAATGCATATGAGTTGAAGTTTACTATCTTATCCTCTTTTGCAGTCCATTTTGCTTATAGACTTACTATTTTTATCTTATTTTTGTTGTTTTACTAGGCCCTAATCTTGTTAAATTGGCTCTCTAGGCTTTCTCATCAATAGATTTGATGAATGCTTACATCATAACCTTCTAGTAGGAATAGTTTATCTTGTCCAATAGTGGTGTCTTGATGTTGAGTTACCTTCCTTCATTGAATCCAAATCAATAACTAGACATGAGATTGCATCAATTTCTTCAAGTGTTAGGCTCTAACATCAATTAAAAGTGTATTTGATATTAACTTATTACACATACTTGTTGTAAGTACTTGTTAGAACAAATTGTGATAACAAATAAGAAAAAAAAAACACTACTAATTATTTTTGTAGTTCACTATAAGCCTACGCTTATATGGCTTTGTCTAGAGATGAATCTACTATTAAAATACAGTACAACCAATTTTTAAGCCTAGCCTATTACTCAAATATTGCAGCCTTATTATTGCACTTTTAGTGTGAATCTTTTCCTTCACCTAGCTTCTCTTATTGAGAGTTATAATCATTTGTCAAATAACAAATTATTTGTACACATAAAATGTTCCTAATAATAAACTATATTGTGTATTTGGCTCGATAAAAACATTAAAAAATGAAGCTTACTATGAATAAATAGTGCGTGTATAGCTTCAATAAGCTGATCAATTTAGTTTCCTTAAAATAGGGATAGAATGTTATGTTTATCTTTAACTAGAACAATCCCTTATAAGTTGCTTCTATCATTCATTCATTTAAAAGTCTTCTCATGTAGTATGGAGTCTCGTAGTTTCTGGCTTCCTTTTAGACAATTAACTAGTTATTTTACTCATATATTTTTTTCTATAAATCTATGTAAAAAGTTTCCAACACATGAAATCTAAAATTAGGTTCTTGGCCATGCTGCAGTAAGCAATGCAACAACTCTTTGCACTAATAAATATCTTTATTTCAATGGAGAACTCCAAAAAAAAGGTTAAGATGCTTATAAGAAATTTTAAATATTTTTTAATTTTTAATATGTTATCAAAAAAGCAAAAATCAGTTTGCTCTTTGTTCAAATTGATGTTCCAAATGTTGTCTGGATAGATGTTTGAATACACATATGAACAAGGTAATTTAACAATAGTTTATAAACAGAGAGTAAGGTAAGGAGAGAAATCAGCACAAAATATTTCTTAACACAGTTCGAATTCATCAATCTTACTCTGTGTAGCCCGACTTAGTGAATTGTTGGGGATTGACCCTATTAAGAAATGAACAAGAAAAAATAATGGAAGAAATTGAGAAATTGAATACACAAATTTAACGTAAAAAAACCCCCAAAGAGGATAAAAAATCATGGGCAAAAATAATTTTACTATAGTGAAAAAAAAACGAAGAGTACAAAAGATGGAGACAAAAAACTAAACCCCAAAACCCAAAAATAAAGAACCCTCAAAATGTAAACACAAAAATTCTCCAAAAGTGTTATGAGTTCTAATCTTTTAATGAGTGTGTTTTTTAAGGTTGTAAAAGAGCCTATTTATAGGCTAAATTCGTATGTCAAATAAATTATGCTAATAAATGCTAAATATATTATACTAATAAATATTAAATCTTCTAGAAAGAAAATATATTTTGTTTAACTTGACTTGCAAGCAATCTCTTAGAATTTGGGTCACACAACTCTAACAATCTCTATCTTGACATGAATTCTCACAATGTCATATTTGCCAAAGCCCGCCACAGACCTATCTTGAACTATGCAGGGAATTAACTGAGTTGAATTTGTGCTTAGAAGCTGGAAGACTTCTAACCTTCGACTTATGCACTGCAAAATCAAAACTAACCCGAGTTTGATTTTCATGAACATAATGCCCTAACTTTTGAAAACCTGCATCTAAAAGAGAACCTCTTTTCATCGAAACAGTCATACATTTTTCCTTCTCATGACCAAGTTGCCTCCACTCTAAACGAGTTAACTTTGACTCCGTAACGGATGAGGGACATCCGATTTCACCGGCCACTGTAAAACCTTCTTGAATATAAATATTTTCGGTCCTTTTACCTTTTAACAAAACAAGAACCTCATGAGACACCTTAATGTCGTTCGACTCGATGTTGATTCTGCAACCTTTCGAGTCTAAAACACTCAAGAAAATGAGATTCTTCCATAAATCAGGTACATACCTAACATCTAAGAGTGTTCTAATAATCTCATCGTGCATCTTAATTTTGACAGTACCAATACCGATTACCTTACTAGATGAATCGTTTCCCATACACGTAAATCCACCTTCAACTGAACTATATATGAAGAATCATTCGTTGTAGGGACACATGTGGAAAGAACATCCTGAATCTAGGATCCACTCAAACGTAAACTTGGAGCTATCACTCGTTAACACTAACAAGAAATTATCACCGCTTTCATTGACCAAATTAGCACCAACTACATCTTTCTCGTTACTCTAAGCAGCCTTTTTATTTCGTAGTTTATAACAATCAGCTTTGACGTGACCTAACTTCTTATAATAGCGACACCTTTTGTCTCGTTTCTTTGATGCTACCAAAACGGAAGCTTGCCTATCTGCCTTGTTATCTAAACCAAACTCATTGTCGAATTTGTCTTTACTCAACAAATGACCCTTCCCATCCTCGAACGAGAGTTTGTCTCTACCATAAATCAGGGTCTCCCTGAAAGACTTGTATGAAAAGGGTAAAGAGCAAAATAATAGCATAGTCTGGTCTTTATCGTCAATCTTAACCTCAACATTCTTTAAATCATTCAAAAGAGTAATAAATTGAATAATGTGATCTCTAAGAAGCTCACATTCATTCATGCAAAACGTAAATAGACGTTGTTTCAACATTAAATGGTTAGCTAGAAACTTAGCCGCATAAAGAGTTTCTGAGGTTTTCTCCATCAATACCTCCTGCAATGCCCTCGCGAGGCACAACTGGATTGTAAATAGGGCCTTTTCATCAAGCTCTTCTCATTCTATCTGATCTAGATTCTCAGGCTTTTTCTCGGTAATGACCTTTTTTAGCCCGGTCTGAATTAGAATTTCCAACATCTGAACTTGCCACAGATTGAAATTTGTGACACCATCGAACTTTTCAATGTCAAACCTTGTTGTTGCCATCTTTAAACGAGCTGATATACGAAAAATTGAACTAGCTCTGATACCACTTGTTGAGGGTCGACCTAATTAAACAACGAACAAGTAAAAATAGTGGAAGAAATTGAAAAATTGAACACACAAATTTAACGTGGAAAAAATCCTCCAATGAGGATAAAAAATCATGGGTAAAGATAATTTTACTATAATGGCAAAAGAACAAAGAGTACAAAAGATGGAGATAAAAAACTAAACCTCGAAACCCAAAAATAAAGAACCCTCAAAACGTAAACACAAAATTCTCTAATAGTGTTATGAGTTCTAATATTTTAATGGGTATGTTTTCTAAGGTTGTAAAAGAGTCTATTTATAGGTTAAATTCGTAGGTCAAATAAATTATGCTAATAAATGATAAATATATTATACTAATAAATACTATATCTTCTAAAAAGAAAATATATTTTGTTTAACTTGACTTGCAAGCAATCTCTTAGAATTTGGGTCACACAACTCTAACATGAATGATTTTATTCAACAATTATTCAGATCTCCTATTGGCTAAAGCCCAATCTAGCAATACATAAACAAGTAATTGCAACCCCAACACCCTAATTGTTACAAATCACGCACCGCAAACAACATTAATTACAATAAGGTTTACTCTCCAACAAATCATAACACAAGAGTGCAAAAATATCGAGTACAAGATACACAAAGAATCATCCAAAAGCATTCCCACAAACACCTTAACATGTGCGACAATGCAGCCTATTTATAGGACAATAATGAAAACTTCTCTAAGTAACTTTTGATCAGATAAAACTCTTAGTTAAAAGTTAAATTTATCTTTTTAATTATCTTCAATAATTATCCTATAATTTTTTTTCATCTCCAACTAAAACAACCAGCTTGGTCTCCAAGTAAAATGATAAGGATTTGACATGGAATTGTTAATCCATTCTCCTTTTACTCTTCGCAATTTCGATTAGTAGCAACCAATATATAATAAAACATGACTTGAGGATCATTTGTAGATAGTGTAACAATCCAAAAAGATCGAAGCAAAATGCCAACTTTATATTGCATTTAGTTGTCCTAAAGGCATGTCCAAACTACTATTCAAAGGTTTGTCCAGACAGTTGCTCGAACAAAGGATACAAAACATGCTGTTCAATGAATTGTTCAAATATGAGGAGAAACTTCAAATACAAGGACAGTTAAGGTCCCGACAATTATAAGATGTTGGTTTTTTGTCTAAGAAAGAAAAATGGATAGATAAAATTTTAGCAATCAAAACTGACTTGTTTTTTTTTCATTCCAATACATTTGTTTACATACAAAGTATACACTTAAATAGGAAAATTTTACAAACTGCAACTTGACAAGTTGCCATGTTTAGGTACATAGGATCACTCAAGACTGATTTTTTCCTAATAAACACCAATTACATTAACCTATCAAATTAAAGATAAATAAAATAATTTGACAGCTTTTTTAAACAAGTTGACAACTTGTTGACTTTTATCAAAAGTTTCGGGACAATTTGCACTTGGATTTTCCGCTACTTTGACTTGCACTTAGATTGTCTGTCACTTTGGCTTGTACTTTAGACTGTTTGCCAAATAATTTGCCATTCTTCTGGCGTTTAACCTGTTTACCAAATATGTGAGTTGTAGCGTGAATGTCCATTTTACAACATAAGGCCACATAATGATATCTTAAATCTGTTGTTCTTTTATTCCACTAGATAATATTTCGAGCATTTTAATTGATTTTTTCTTTGGGTTAACTTTTAGTAGTAGGCAAAAGAAGTTGTGATCGAAGAAATGTGTTGGGAATTGGATTTGGCATTAGCAAATATTGCCATATTGTGGAATCCTTAACCACACATTTTTTTTCTTGTTCGTGCATGGTAGCTGCAAGCAAACAATTTTGTAAAAAGACTTGATACTCCATCGTGTTAAGCTGAATATCATAATTAATTGTTAATCTATTCAAAACCTGTCTAAATCCGAATTGTAACATGTCTAGATCATAGGGTAAAAATTGGGTTTTTTACAAAAATATTATAAAAAAATAAAAATAACCAAAATATTATAACTTTTTTATTTACGAATATATATATTATTTACCAAAATATATAAAAAAAACTGAAAAAAGGCTGTCGGATGTGACGGGACACTGATCACGCCAATGGCATTGGCGGCACCAATGTATAATAGGGGGGTCGGTGGTGGGGGGCAGAAGGAGAGGGAAAGAAAGAAAGAAAGAAAGAAAGAAAGGAAGGAAGGAGAGGAAAGAAAAGGAAAGGAGAAGAGAAAAAAAGAAAGAAAAGAAAAGGAAAGGAGAAGAAAAAAGAAAGAAGGAAAGAAAAGGAAAGGAAAAGAGAAAAAAAGAAGAAGAGGGAAGGAAGGAAAAAAAGAAAGAAAAAAGATAATTTTTTTATAAATTAAATTTTTTTTGTAATATTTGTGTGTTTAAAATTTATATTATGTACATTATACTTATTTTATTATTTTATTTAGCATATATATTTTATGAAATATATTTAGAATGAAAAAATTAATGGTATGTACATTGTTTAGGGATTTTTTTAATGAAATTTACTTAGGAATTTGAAATTAAAATTTTAGGAAAATAGCATTAAAAGTAAAATGACAAAGAAATATGTTTAAGAAAACATAAAATACGAAAAGAAAACACGGGAATTGTATATTTATCGAAAATAATAAAATGCGAAAAATGTACATGTAATAAATTTCAAACATAATAAATTGAAATAATGTAAAATTATAAAATTGAAAATTACGATATTTTTTAAAATAATAAAATGCGGATAAAAAAATACGAACAAATGGCCGAAGTAAGAGTGTATTAGTAAATTTTTTTTAAAAATTCAGAAATAATTTATACAAATAATTGAAACAAAATGTACTAAAATAATATAAAATAATAAAATACGAAAATAATATATTTTTATTGAAAATAATAAAAATCGGGAAAATAATAATACGACCAAAGGGCAGGGGAAAGGGTTTTGTTTCGGGTTTTTTACCAAAATATTACAAAAAAAACCAAAATATTATAAACTTTTTTTTATTTACCAAAATAATAGAGGGAAAAAAAAGAGGGTAATGGAGGGGAATAAAAAGGCGGCACCAATATGTGGCTAATTGCCTTTTAATCCCTCCTTATTTATTATTTTCTTTTATTCCCCTTTAACACACTAAATTAATAAATTTCAAACATTATGCACTGAAATAATGTAAAATTATAAAAGACTAAGTTTATGATATTTTTTAAAATAATAAAATGCAGAGAAAAAAATACGAACAAATGGCAGAAGTAAGAGTGTATTACTAACTTTTTTTAAAATTCAGAAATAATTAATACAAAATATTTCAAAGAAAATGTACTAAAATAATATAAAATAATAAAATACGAAAATAATATATTTTTATTTAAAGTAATAAAAATCGAGAAAATAATACGAGCAAAGGGAAGGGGTAAGGGTTATTTTTTTTACACCAAATTTATTTAAATAACACACTAAATTAATAAATTTCAAACATTATGCACTGAAATAATGTAAAATTATAAAATTAGAAATTATGATATTTTTTAAAGGAATAAAATGCGGAGAAAAAAATACGAATAAATGGCCGAAGTAAGATTTTTTACTAACTTTTTTTTCAACTTGCAGGCATCACAATGGCTCGATTGATTCGAAGCGATATTAGACACATATCTGATGCGGTTAACAACGCGGTATGATTTATTATTTGTTAATCACGATATCTATTTATTTAAAAAGATTATACGCAATATATACAAATAAATTATGTTATCGTAATATTTTTTCTATAATTTAACACTATCAGGACTCGTTCTGAGTATTAAGGGGCCGTGTGAGTGTTTTAAAGGAAGCTCCGGCTGCACGATTGATGCCGTACCTGGAGCTAGCCGAATTTGGGTCAGTAGCATTGATCCGGTCCTCTGACTTGCGGTTTGATTTATTATCTGCGCTAGTGGAGCGGTGGCGCCCAAAGACCCACACTTTCCATTTGCCGTGCGGGGAGTGCACGGTGACCTTGGAGGATGTTGCATTGCAACTTGGGCTCCCAATTGACGGGAGTCCCGTAACGGAAGTATCTTCATTTATCAATCCGTTTGCACTTTGCTATCAACTCCTAGGAGAGTCGCCAGAGGACGGTGATAAATATTTTTCCGGCATAAAATTTACATGGCTAAAGGCCAAAATTGGACAATTATCAGCGACTGCCACTGAAAGTGAGTTGATGTGCACTGCTCGAGCATACATCATGCATATGATAGGGGCAGTACTCATGCCTGATGCAAACGGCGACAGTGTGCATTTGTCGTACTTGCCCCTGTTAGCTGATTTGTCCACTGCTAGGTCGTATAGCTGGGGTTCCGCCGTTCTAGCAACGCTGTACCGGGAGCTTTTTCAGGCGACAGAGCCGCATGTTAAAGACATTGACGGATGCCTCATACTGCTGCAGTCCTGGGCGCTTTATCGGATGCCGTTTTTGGCATCCGTTAGTCACCAACCGTATCTGTATCCACTGCCACTCAGGTGATAAAATATAAATTGTCATTATTTGTAGTCATAATATATTGAGTAATGTTACCAACCCTAAACCCTGTACTATTTTTTGTAGGTGGACGACCCGTCCAGGCATCGGGAGGTCGTGTGATGTCCCGATATACCGCCTCAGGATTGAACAGCATGCCCGGGAAGGGGTAAGCTGCAATTCTAATATTCATGACATCTATTCTATTTCTATATCTTACTCACATGTTATCGGTCTAACTCGTTACAATGTTATTACTCATGCAGTTTATATGGATGCCATACCGGAGGCCGGAAATTACAAATGTTGTACCCTCGTCCGCACTCGTTGATTCCCACATATGGTGCACTAACACACCAATTATAAATTTCAACGTCGTCGAGTGGTATCACGGCGATCGGGTGCTTCGGCAGTTTGGCTGCATCCAACCTATCCCGGATCTGCCGTACCAGGTGGGGGAAGATCACGGCTTGACAAAGAGAGGAAGATTTCAATTGGATTAGGGAATTAAGCACCGAAAATTT
Source organism: Gossypium hirsutum (assembly GCF_007990345.1). Lineage (NCBI taxonomy): Eukaryota > Viridiplantae > Streptophyta > Magnoliopsida > Malvales > Malvaceae > Gossypium > Gossypium hirsutum. Next base: position 38,669,407 of record NC_053445.1, on the reverse strand, counting down.
GTTGCACAGTGGAACGGTCAATTGCGTCGAATTCCTTAGATGGTTATGGCTACCGACCTGCAACCATCATTAGAGTATACACAATAGTATTATATTTGCGAGAAACCATATTTACTTGGAGGCCAGTCGACTGTAATCCCCCCGTGCGTGCAGCAAGTTGGGGGATCGGACGCAGCGAGCTCGATGGATCCGAATCCGATGGCATATTATTCTACGCAACCAGCAGAGACCGAGCAGGACCCCCAGCCAGATCCCGGACAATCACAGTCAAATGTGAATTCACATGGATATCGTCCGGATTTGGTGGGCGGTGAATATTATCCGAGCTTTTCAGAGGGCGAATACGCCTACGAGTTTGAACTGTTTGGATCCCCCCTGCCGCAGTATGGCATGCTCGGCTCGTCCGACACGTATCCGCAGCATTATGGGACTCATTCCAGTTCAAGTTCGTCGGCGGTGAACAAGGCACAGGACCTTTCCTCTATGTTTGCCACACCCTCACCTGCGGACGATGAGGACGTTGGTCATCGCCTAGGCCGTGAACGTCGACCTCCGCGTAGGTATACCCCCAGGACAACACCATCAAACCATCAATTTTAGGGGTTTAATGCACTTTTTGTATAAATTTAACATTTCTATTTTAATTTTTGCTTACTTCTGAATTTTTTGTATAAATATCCATTATTCTATTTTTTCATTATATTAAAGCTGAATCGAATTATGAATGCCTCTATTTTTGATATAATCTTAATAATTCCAAATGCGAACATGGTATTTTATAACTTAATCTGGAAATAATTTGGATACAATTTAAGTGTAAGCATAAGCCGAATAATAAAAATTATTATTAATTAAATTACTTTTTATAACAATATACATAAAAATTTTACAGCATTAGCTCAATTTCGACCCGATTCGGACGACTGTCCAACATGAAAGTTTCGGTTAGGGCATTTATTCCGGCTATGACCACTTAACCTGCATATTCCACAACGCTTTTCGTCAGATTTCTCCCTAATGTCCATCTCATTACGGATTCTGCTTGACTGTGGACGACCCCTTGGATTCCTCCGTAGCCCTCTGTCTGGGAGATGCTCAAAAGTCATCGGCGGTACCTCCCACGTAGATAGGTCTGGCAGGACGGGGAACTCATTCTCCCAGACACGCAATGTGCGCTCCAGCGTGTACACATCATCGACATATTGTTCAGCATCAAGGTTGACTTTAGCACACGCTGCCACGACATGCGCACAGGGATAATGAAGGGTTTCAAACTTCCTGCACTCGCACCGTATGTTCCGGAGATCAACCTCGTAGAACCTAGGTCGACGACCAATGTTCTCAGTAACTCGAAATGTTTCCAGTCGTCGTGAATATATTTCCACGTTCATTGACCTTGCCAACCGACGATTTACGACAATTGCATCCCTTACATGTTCGACAAACACATGTCCCGCCTGAATCTGGTCGACTTGCTGCTGACCCATTCTTGGCATCAAAGTAGCCAGCCTGTAGAAAGTAGCAGAAAATACTGATGCAATCGGAAGATGACGTGTTTTCAATAAGACAACGTTGATCCCCTCGACTGAGTTTGTGGTCATGTGGTCATAACGAAAGCCCTCGTCAAAACTTTGAGCCTACTGCCACAGCTCCATTGTGTGCAACCATTGTCGGAAAGATGTGTTTGTCTGCCCCTCCATGTCACTCTCAAGTCGGATCATTCTTTTCTGGAAAATATGTGGCTCGAACTCGTACGCTGCATACATATTAATGAAAAATAAGTTCTAGTAAGTCGATAACATCAAACATTACAACTTATATTGAAAAGATAAGGTTATCATTTACCCATTGCCACGACTTGTCTCTTCCAGTCTGCATTCTTATAATTTTTATGGAAGTTAGACGCAATGTGACGAATGCAGTAAATGGATCTCCACCGCACACCAGAACGCCTAATAGCTGCAATTAAACCCTCCCCTCTATCGGAGATGATGCAAATGTTATCGTTCCTAATAACATACCTTCGCAGATTTGTGAGGAAGAATTCCCAAGACTCCATGTTCTCTTTATCTACGATAGCAAATGCTATCGGGAGCACGTTTCTGTTACTTTCTTGAGCAACTGCAAGAAGTAAGATCTGTGTATATTTTTCATACAGCCAGGTCCCATCCACCTGCACAAGTGGCTTGCAGTGGGGAAATGCCCGCACACATGGATTGAACGTCTAGAGCATCCGATAGAAAATCCTTTTTACCGGCTGTAACTGGTCATTCGGGCCATAATATGGACTTGTCTGCAACTCAATCACAGTCCCCGGTACGTACTCCCGCATAGCAGCTATCCAACCTTGAAGCTCATTATACGACGAATCGTAATCCCCACACACTTGCTCCATCGCCATCTGTTTAGCTATCCATGCCTTTCGACATGAGACTCGATACTGGAATCGTGCTTGCATTTCCGCAATGAGTACCGAAACTTTAATGGTCGGCATGTCCTTCACCATTGGCATGATACACGTACAAATAGTTTTCGAATCAAGTTTTCCATAATCTTCTGTCATACGTGTTGATGTGCATGTATAAGTACCAACAAATTTTCGTATCTCCCACATCTGAGAACTTCAATTGAATGCAGCTCGTACCTGCCAATTGCAGCCTTTCGCTGCCTTCCAACACTCCCCAACATATATTGTCGGAGTAGACACGAAGACTTTATAATCCACCGATATCTTTATGTTGTACCGTTTAATGGCATATATGCAATCTTCTTTACACCTGGATCTCTGGCCTATGAATAACTCTTCATCATCAAATGTTACGGCCAGCCCATGAGAATGAGCTATTTCAGGGTACTCCGGAAACTCAGCTACATACGCTGCGTCTGGGTCTATGAGCGACATGTGTGGCCCAGGATTATTGTGTATCAAAATACGCCGCATCTACTCGCCGACCGAAGAAGCGTTAATGCCTTTATCGTTGTTGACATCTTCATCGTCAATATCATCAGGTACATCGTCCACATCGGGATCACCGTCACTATCGACCTCTTCATCCCAATGATCGCCACCACCTTCTTCTTCATCAGCACCTTCTTCTTCACCACCAACCATATCAACATCGGGTGTAATATTCAGGTCGATACCGATCCCACCCATAGTTGATTCACTATCAACGTATGATATTAGAGCCACCATCCACGGTTCTTCAGCCCCGTCTTCTTCATCAGATGCATTAACATCTTCATTTTGCTCCATACTGACTAACTCAGCAAATAAGTGAATCAGTGCATTCTTCTCACTCCCATTCCCACAGTAGAGATCGACCATTGTCTCCACGTCTTTGTTGTCTACAAGTTCCATTTCGACGAATTTGACCGGATTTGTCGAAACTGGAAACTTGTAGAAAATTTTTGATATCCTTCTCCCACAACGTCTATGAATTTTTGCATTAATCATTGCCTTCATTTCATCGAACGATACATTTCTATTAAATCTCATTGCTATTTGTTGCCAACATTCAAATATGCATCCAACACTTGTTGTCAAGATGACTCCATCGAAATAAACGCATACAAGAAACTTAGCATCTATCTTCAATATTTAATCTGTCAAAAAAAAAAAACAAAATCTCATAAAAATTCTTGAACGGTAACTAAATTACTTAAAAAAAATTAATGTTTCAATATGCAATTTTCTACATGAAAACCGTTTAACCACTAATCCTAATAACTAACACACTAATAATATTAATAATTTTATACTCAAAATAATACACACTTAAATTATTAATTTTACTAAAAATAATAACTAACTATAATAATACTAGTTTTTTACTAACTAGTTTATTTTGGTAAATAAAAATAATAACTAACCATAATAATAATACTAGTTTTTTACTAACAATAATACTACTAAGTTACATCTTAATACATTAATAACATCTTAATACTAACAACAACAACAACAACAATAATAATACTAACTAAAACTATCAATTTCAGTTTTATTAATCTTAATAACTAAACTAAAACAAAAAATATTACAAAATATACAAAACAATAATAACAATGTAATCAATTATTTTTACAAAAATACCTTCTTTTTCTCTTCTCTTTCTCTCTTTTTCTCTTCTTTTCCGCAGCACCTCTTCTTCTTCTTTCTTTTTCTTCTGATTTTTCTCCCTTCAGCTGAACGGAGGTCGTGTTTATAACACGAGTAATGCCGCCAATGCCTTTGGCACCATTGGTGCCGCCAATGGCCTTGGCACCGTTGGTGCCGCCAATCGTTTTGGCGTGACCAAGGTGCCGTCAAATCGGTGCAGACTTTTTTTGCAGGTTTTTTTGGATATATTTTGGTAAATAAAAAAATGCATATTTTAGTAAATAAAAAAAGTTATAATATTTTGGTTATTTTTTATTTTTTTATAATATTTTTGTAAAAAACCCGTAAAAATTCATCAAAAATACATACGCATGAATTATTAATATAGTTTTTAAAATAATTACCCTTAATAATAATTTAATAATATAATTATTGAATATATCAGTATAATCGTTGAATTGATATATCAATAGAATTTTTTTTAATCGATATGTATTTAGAGGGTAATATTTTTTTAAAAATATTTTAGTATTTTAATTTTAATTAAAAATGAAAGAAAGTATTTTTTTTTCTTTCTGGAATCATGAAGATGAGTAGGAAACTAGCTGCTAGCCATAGCCCTGCTTTTGTCAATAAAAAATGTCACAAAAAGGGAGACCAGGCGTTATGGAAAGATGGGCATTAGGTTCTGTCCACCCAACCTAAGCTTTATTAAGTTTTCATTTTTTTTTTTTTTTGACTTTTGTTTCTTTCATATTTCTTCTTTGCTGAATAAGGAACAAGCACTGCCTTTTGGATTCCCACTTGCACTCACAACCAAAAATATAAAAAAGAAATTAGGACAACGGATTATATATATATATATTTTCTTCTTCTTTTTAAGGACACATATTACTGCTATGGAAAATAGCCTTTTAATTATTTGGCTTATAAATTCTTTTTATATTACTTTTTTACTATCAAAGGAATATGATTCATTTTAACATCTGACATACTTGGTATTTAATTACTTCTCATGTTACGTAGTTTGTTTTTAAATTTATTAAATATAATTTTATGACTTTAAAAATATATATACTAATTAAATGAGATTTTCTTAAACTTATAATAAAAGAGTTTGAAAAATAATTGAAAGAAAAAATATTATTTTTACAACTCATAAAAAAATATTAAGTAATTAAATAAAAAATTAATGGTAAACACTGTTATCCGTAAACAAGTAAAGTTTACAAAGAACTATTACTTTTTTTATATATAAATTCTGGATTGGGCTTTTATTAAAAATAAATAAATACTGTGCAAAACAAAAAACCAAAAACTTAACAAAACCAGCCTATGGCAAAATAAACTAACGTCAAAGCCTAAAAACACGGCCCAAAAACATATGGCCTTAAATAAAAATTGAAATATTAAAAAAGATGATTCTAGAACCGGCAATAAGTGCACCGATCCATTACCCAATCAGAAACTATTTGAAATTCGTCCTCTGATCTTTCTGTCATGTCTATTCATTTCGACGATTCCATTTTCAATGTATGCCCAGTAAATCGATTCATTCCTGTTTTGAGGCTTACCAAACCTTCAACCTTCCTCCCCTGAAAACTTCCTAGTCTGGTTCCTTTCTCATCTCATATCGGCCTTGCTCCTCAGCGTATTCCGGAACACCCATATCCAGGTATATTTCTTCTCCTCTCCTTAGCGTTTCTGTTGCTAGAATATGTGCTAGACTATTTGCCGATCTTGGTGCATGTTGGAATCTTATCTTATCAAGCCCGTATATTTGCTGTTGGATATCATAAATGTATGTTCCTATCATTGATCTATCTTGACCCTTTATATTGCATTTCTTGATGACTGCGAGGGAATCTCCTTCAAAAATCAGAAACTGCCATCCCTTCCCGGTTCCTATTTGGACTGCTTTCCGGCAGGCTATTGCTTCTGCAGCAAATGCCGATAAGATATTTTCATGGATTTCTGTACATGATAAGAGGATTTTCCCTTCTGAATCTCTTACCACAACTCCGGAGGCCGAGCGGTTCTGGCTTTTATTGAAGGCCCCGTCAAAATTGATCTTAATGAACCCTCCCTGTGGCCTTTTCCATCTTATTTTTCCCCCGGTAAAATTCAGATCCCTTCTTTCAAGACTAGTGATCTCACCCATGTAGCTATTTATAAACTTTGCTACTTCCTTTCCGGTACTAACCTTTCCTTCATGTACTCTTTTGTTCCTATCTCCCCATATGGCCCAGAGTGCACAACAGAAGAGTCTACTGTGATAAAGGTTAAGCTTTTCCAGCACCCAGGTAATCCACTGTACAAAATCCTCACATTGATTCATAATAATGTTCTGAAATGATAATGCTCTCCATACCTCATTTGTAGCAGGACAGTCACAAAAAAGATGATTCATTGTTTCAGCTCATTCACCGCAACGGGGACAACTTTGGTTAACTGTTAACTTTCAATGCTGAAGGTTCACCTTTGTAGGAAAATAGTTCCACGATAACCTCCATATTGTGACCTTTATTTTTGTTGGTAGACTTAGGCTCCAAAGTTTTTTGTAAAAATTTCTGTAGATGGTTTGTAAAGCATAAGCTCTAGGATTGTCAATCGATCTCTGTAATAGTTTGTAGGCGCTTCTGACCGTAAATTCACCCGACATCTCACCTCCCCAGAACAGAAAATCTTCGTGCGGTGTTTGTGCTAGAGGGATTCTGAGGATTCTTGCAGCATCTTCTTCCGTAAAGGTATTATTGATCAACTCTACTTTCCAGTTTCTGTTATTACTGCCAATCAACTCCTCAACATTAGAAACATGCAAAGAGTTAATTTTTGATGATAATCTAAAGTTAACTGAATCTGAAATCCAAGCGTCAGTAATAGATATATTAGTACCCATCCCCACCCTCCAACAATGCCCTTTTGTTAATAAATCTCTGGCTGCCCAAATACTTTTCCACACATAAGAACATGAATTTCCTAGGCGGGAGTTTAGAAAATAAGTTTTTGGGAAATATTTTGCTTTAAATACTTGTGTAACGAGGGCGTTCTGATTATTCATAATCCTCCACCCTTGTTTGACCAGTAAAGCTATGTTAAATTGCGCCATATTTCGAAAACCCATACCACCCTCCTCTTTAGGCCTACACAAATAGTCCCATTGACACCAGTGAATCCCTTTCCTGCCTTTTCCTTTTTGCCACCAAAATCGAGCAAATAAACTGTCAAATTCACTGTAAAGTGACTTTGGCAATAGAAAATATGTCATGGCATAAGTTGGAATTGCTTGTAATACGGATTTAATGAAGACCTCTCTACCTCCTTGAGATAAAAGTCGCGTACTCCAATGTTTGATCCTTTGCTTTATTCTATCTTTAAGATTCTGAAAAGATTCTTTTTTCCTTCTTCTAACTATGTTTGGCAATTCTAAATATTTCTCCATATTATTCGAACACCTAATTCCCATTTCAGCCGATATCCTCCTTTTGCCATATTCCTCTATATTAGAGCTAAAAAAGATCATAGACTTGTTAAAATTGACACATTGACTAGAACAAAACTCATACTCCTGTAAAATAGCTTTTAGATTCCTAGCGCTGTTCTCAGTAGCTTCACCAAACAAAATGCAGTCATCTGCAAATAACAAGTGTGAAATTGTCGGGCCTCTTCTGCTAGCTCTCACCCCTTTAATCAGCCCCTCTCTCGTGCCAATCTTGATTAAGGTCGATAGTCTTTCACTACAAATAAGAAATATAAAAGGGCTAAGTGGGTCACATTGTCGGAGTCCTCTTGTAGGTTTAAAAATTCTTCCATTTCTCCCATTTGTGGTCATAACATAAGAGACTGTAGAGATACATCTCATGATTAACGACACCCATTCCTTCGCAAAACCTATCCGAATCATGACTTCCTTCAGGAAAATCCATTCGACTCTATCATAGGCTTTACCCATGTCCAATTTGACCGCCATAAATCCTTTTATCCCTTGCCTTTTTTGTCGGAGTGTATATAAAAGCTCATATGCAATCAAAACATTATCCGAAATAAGCCTTCCTGGGACAAAAGCACTCTGGGCACTATCAATGCAACTTCCGATAACTCCTTGAAGACGATTTGCAATGGCTTTGGCAATTATTTTATAAATAACAGTGCACAAACTAATTGGTCTAAAATTAGCCAGATTTGTAGGATTCGAGTTCTTCGGTATAAGAGTGATCCTTGTTAGATTTAACTCTTCGACGCCTTTCCCGTTATTTAAAATCTCCAAACAGAAATTCCCAATATCTTTTCCAACAATGCCCCAGTATTTTTGAAAAAATAGGGCCGGAAATCCATCATGACCTGGAGCTTTAGTAGCACCCATTTCTTTTACTGCAAGAAAAATCTCTTCTGCCGTAAACGATTCTAAAAGGGTTTTGTTTGTGTCCGGAGAGATACTATTTTTAATACCTGTTAAGAGGTGGGAAAAGTCTCCAACACCATTAGTTGAGAATAATTTTTGAAAGTACTGTGTGGCTATCTCATTTATTTCTGCTTCCTCAGTGATCCTCTGACCCTCATCATTATCAAACCTGTTGATGGTGTTGGTCCTTTTCCGCATAGAGGCATATTTGTGAAAGAACGCTGTATTCTTATCCCCTAACCTCAGCCAGTTAGCCCGTGCTCTCTGTTCCCAATACATCTCCTCCTTCTCAGTCTCCATACTCAGATGAATTCGCTTGTCAATAATCTGTATCATAGTATCTTCATCTGGTTCCTTCATCATTAAATCTTCAAGTTCTTTTGTAATTTTATCCGCCAGCCCCTTTCGTTTCTTTTTAATTGAATTTGCCCACTTTGACAAGTTGATCTGTAGTCGCTCAATCTTCTCACACACCGATCCATCTGATGACTCCCATGATCTCCTAATTTCTTCTTCAATTGATTCCTCTATGGTCCACTATGCTTCGAATTTGAAACTCGGAACTCTCCTAAGTCTACTTTCATTAGTTTTGTGTATTAAAAGGGGACAATGATCTGAAAGTGAAGATGTTAAATGATGTATATTGCCCGTTGGAAATAACTCCATCCAGTTTTCATTCGCAACGCCCCTATCTAATCTTTCCCAGATGTTTATCTCTGGTAGATTTCCCTTTTCCCAAGTATACCATATTCCTGAGTATCCCACGTCAATAAGTTGGCAGTCTTCCAGAACTTCATGAAATGCTACCATCTTCTTTTCCTCCCTAGGCTGACCTCCCCTTTTTTCAAATGAATAAGCTATTTCATAAAAATCTCCGCTCACTAACCATGGATACTCTCGCTCCTGCCCCAATTTCCTTAGTAGGTCCCATGAGGCATTTGTATTTTGTGCGTAAGGTGATCCATAAAAACCTGTATATCTCCATTCTTTATGAACCTCTTCTTCTTTTATTAACACATCAATATGACTAGTTGACATGATTTTAAGATTGACCCGGACCTCCTCTTTCCATGCTAAGCAAATCCCGCCTTGCGTACCAGCAGGTCCTACTTCAAGCCCATTCGTGAATCCACACCTCCTCCTAATTACCTCCATATGTTTTCCACTAATTCCACTAACTTTAGTCTCTATCAGGAAGACTATTTGGGGATTGTTTTGCTTCAGTAGAAACCGAAGCCTCCTTACTGCCCGTGGACTCCCCAATCCACGGACATTCCAGCATATGATTTTCATTGTGTCCGGTCGGCTAGCCCATTTGCAGCCGCCGATCCATTCTGATTAGAATATTCCATTATCGAATAAGTTTCAATCTCATTTGTTAGAACCCATTCGCCATGTCTCGCACTTTTTTGTATTTCTGCCTGAGTATCTCTTACTTCGTACTCATCCTGTGTGATCTCTGTCAATTTCCTTTTATGCACTTGGTGTTCTATTTCATTATTCCTCATTACTCCTATTAATTTCATCCTTTTCCAGCTGGTTCTCCTGGCTGAATTCGATCTATTGGTGTGTTTGTCTTCATTATTCCCTTCGTTGCTTCCTTCCTCCTTTTGTATCTTTAAATTTGCTGTTTTTGTTGTCAACCAAGCATCATCTTGCGGTTCTCTTATCATACCACTACTTTGTTCGTTGTATGAAGGCTCTTCCTATTTTTCTGTAGATTTTCCAACATACGAACATTGCATTTGTAGTTTCTTTGCTAGGGTATTTAGCTTTAGACTCTCCCTTCCAACTAGATTTAATTCTGCTTTTAAAGCCAAAAAAAAGGTGGATCCTCTCTAATTCTATTTTCCTCTACAGGTGCAATTTCTGTACAATCATGAAGACTGTGCCCCAACATTCCACACCCAAAGCAAAAAGTCGGCAGCTTTTCATACTTGAATGGAATCTAAAATTTATTTCCATTCCCTATTGAAACAAAAATACCCCTGCGAAGGGGTCTCTGTACATTTAATTTCACTCTAAGACGGCAAAACTCACCCAGTATTTCAGATCTAAGCACCCCTCCAAAAGTAACACCTACTGCATGTAGCAGATCTTTTTTGTCAAACTCTGGTAAGCAAGTTCCGATTTTAATCCAAAACGGAGATGAAACAAGCCTGATTTGATCTCTCGCCATTGATTTACTCAATCGATCAAAAAGGATTAATTGTTTCCTAAACAACCATGGCTGACCTTCCAGGACCGTCTCTAAATCCTCTTCTGATTCAAACAATATCATAAAAAGATTTTGTCCTACCCCTTGAATCCCAAATTTCTTCTTTGTCTTCCAAATACTCCTCATCTGTGCTTTGAAGCTCTCCTGATTATAAGATTTCTTAGTCCATATAGAACATATTAGAGAAAATTTCCCGTTTGGTTCCACCATCGAACTCTTTACTGAAAGTTGAATAAGCTCCTCTGTTAATAGGGAGATCTCGTCTCCTCCCAACCCATCGTTACCACCACTCTCCATCATCCCAAGCCACAGCAGCCACTGTAATCGCTGGGATCCCAGGCGTTATGCTGTTAAAGGCGTTATGCTTTAATATAATATTTCACAACATAATAAACAGCATTCATAATTATGTAAATATTATTAAAATCAAATAATAGTAAAACTATTGAATATCAAATCATAAAAACTAGACGTCTCAAATAATGATGAAAATTATATATTTTTTGGTGAAAGAAGTAAAATATATTAAATAATGCTAAAATATGATTTTTTTTCAGTAATTTTTTAAATGTTATTTTGAATGAAAACATATTATTAATGGATATATTTGTATAACTCAATATTAGTTTTAATTGGTATATTATTAAACAATAATTAAGTGATAATTAATCGAAAATAATAAAATTAATTTAATATGGAAGTTTAATTAAGTGATAACAACTATTGTATTGATAATGAAAACATTCTTAATAAAATAATTATAATTATAACTATTTTGTACTAATATTTTTTAAGAACGTAATGTTATATTAAAAATTTAATAGAAACATTATTAACAAAATAATTATTTTTATATTGTATTATAGATTTTATATATAAAATACTAATTCTTAACTGATTGATTTATTTATCTTAATTTCTCAAATAGATATGAGTCAAACTATTTGTCGAGTTAAGATTTGTGTTGAATTGAACCGATTTGATTAATGCAATTAATATTTATAAAAAATTAATATTTAATTAAATTATAAATATATCTATTTTCTTTTGATTTTTGACATATAAATAAAGAATAAATAAATATATACATTATATATTAAGTTATCAATATATTGATATGATCTTTATATATATAATGTTAATCTCACACATTTAAAATAGAGTAATATTTATTTAATAAAAAACTTGTATTTTTGCTATTTTTAGTTTATCAAATTATATTCAACGATGTCAATTGAGGCTTAGCTTGATTGGTATGGGTATTGTTACCAATGCAGGAGGACGTAAATTCGAGTGCACTAAAGCGCATTATCCTCCTATTTATGGGTTGGGAAGGGGTTATGCGTAGTTTTAGGCATTATATTAAAAAAATTATACTCAACGATTTTATAGATTTATAATTGTATTAATTAAGAATATATTATGTTATTTTTTAAGTAGAACCTTTAAAAGATATGATCAAATTAATTAATTTCACATTAATATAACATTATATTAATTAACATTTACTTAATTTTACTTTTATTATTATCACATTATAATAATCATAAATTATTATTCTAATGTTAATTTAATAATATAATTAACAATAAAAAGGTATTCTTGTCAATTCAAAAGATTTTTCAAACTCGTGCTTTTATATATATATTATAGATTCTCGAATATAGATTTTCATTTATTTTGCATTGTTATATATTTTTGATTAAACTAAATTTAGCCATCTTATTAATAAGTTATGTTTGTCCAAATTCGATTTAATTCTATTGGGGCAAATATTTAAAATGGTTGCCTAAGTGCCACATGGAAGTGGTCACTTCCACAATCATGGAAGTGGTCACTTCCACAATCACTGTGACAAACTGGTACTTGCCATATTTGAAGTTGGTAATTTATTGAAATAAAATATTTAGACTTTGAATAATATTGATATGTTGTATGTATACAAGCCTGGCCTTGAAGACAATTCCATTTAAAGCAACTTTCCTTGAAGATTGGATTGGATCGAATTATACAATCAGATCCCTTAGATTGTAGAGATCTAATTGGGATAGCATTTAGATACCACTGAAGAATGAATCTCCAACAATTCACTTTACATTGATCTTTATTAGTGTATTATATTTTACTATTTTATAGTTTTTGTTTAGTATGAACTGAATTGTAATTTATCTCTAGTATATTAGTAAGTCTTGAAATCTCATATATATTGAGAGACTTGTATAGGTTTTGCAAAGAGCATTGAAAGCACTGATTTGTTCATTTTGGAACGCTTTATTGAGTGTATTTGAGAGAGTAAACTATTTTGTTTACTGCCTAAGTTCTTAGGGGAAAACCTAAAGGTGAGTGATCTAGGTGTTTAGATACAAAAGTGAGGTTACTATACTGAGAGTATGAAAGAACTTAAATCACTTGTAGTGGGGATTAAAGATAGTGGATTTACTCATCGAGCTAGGTTCCATAGACATAAAGAAATCGAATTGTATAAACAATAATTTGTGTCATTGTTCTACTTTGTTTTTCAAATTGTTCACCGCAGCGAAAACCAAAGTGGTCACTGCAAACAAGCTCTTCCATTCAACACTTTATTTTTATATGTAATTAACAACTATTTGATTCAACACTTGGTATCAAAACTCTCCACTTAACATAGCTAGTGGTGTTTCTTAGTGTTGTTGGTTGATAAATATGGATGTATCTTTGACTATTCGTCCCCTTATGTTAGACAGTGGCAACTATGCCTATTGAAAGGCAAAGATGAAAGCTTGTATCAAGTCCACTAATGAAAAGGCAAGCCACTCTCTTCTCATTGGATGGCAAACACCTATGATTGACACTGAAGCTAAAAGAACTCTTATATTTGAGTTGGAATGGACTACTAATGAGGAATGTCTATATAATGTCAACTCTAAAGCATTATATGTTATTTTTTGTGGTATCGATTTGCAAGAGTTTAAGAGGATCTCGAAGTCTATTATTGCCAAGGAAGCATGGGACATGCTTCAAACAACACATAAATGAACCAGCATAATCAAGTAGTCCAAGATGCAAATGTTGACCACCAAATTTGAAACTCTAAGAATGTAATATTTAGAGATCACTGGTGAATTCTATGCTAAGCTTTGTGATTCATCAAACCATGCATTTGCTTTTAGACAAGAGTACTCCAACATAAAGTTGGTTAGTAAGGTGATGAATTTTTGCCTGAAATATTTACCATCAAAGTCACATCATTGAAAAGGCTAAAAACACTGAAATTTTGAATATTGATGAATTAATAAAATCCTTATATGTTTTTTAAATGTACCTAGCTACAGCGAGACGTGGCAAAACCAAAAGTGAAAGGAGTATTGCTTTACAAGTAACAAATAAAGCACCCACTTCCAACTCCGTTGCAATTGAAGAACTTCAAGAACAAATTACTTTGCTCACTTGGAACTTCAACAAAGCTTTCAAGAAGTAGTATAGAAGATTCAAGAAGTTTGAGGCCACTGAGAGTATTCCCAAGAACAAAGCTAAAGGTGTTGTTATCAAAGAAGAAACTAAAAAAGAGAAGGAGAAAGGATTCCAGTGCCATGAGTGCCATGGATTTGTACGCAATGTCTTATCAATGGTGCACATTGTCCTACCACAATTATTAGCTAAGGACCATAAGAATGAACCAATCCCATGAACGTTTGAATCCCAAGCTAATCTCCAAGTAATGTATAATCCCAGGTATCTCATTCATTCTTTTTTGTAATCTTCAACTAATTGTTACCATACTCTTTTCTTTCCAAGTCTCCTTCATTTTCCATTGATTTCTTTATTGACTTTGTAACTCCCCGATACCTGACCCGATCATCAGGTCTAAGTTACAAGGTGTCACACTCGTTGCTGAAGCAACTACAATCAATTTTTTATGATTTATACTATTGAAAAAGTAATTACAATCAAAACATGTATGCAACACGTTAAACAATTATTTCTGGGTATTACACAAGCTTACGAAAGATCTAAAGTTAATTCAAGGTCAAAAAGAACCAAATTGTAAGAATTTCAAAACATCGAGTTGATGTCACAACGCCAAAGGGTTTTTTGTCGCGACGTAACATACTGAGTGGGCCTCGTCATAGTGACTGAAACTCGACGTCGCACCTTGACATGATAGCCTGGTCTCGTCGCGACAATCGTTGTTTGACGTTGTGACATGACATACTATTTTCAAATGGTTAAGTTTTGGTCCCTATTTACAAACACCTAAAAATTTTCAAATTTAATTGCAATTATAATTCAACCAAATCAATAAAACTAATGAATTCCATTAAGTCCAAAGTACCATTTATACACACATACATTCATTCTTTTCAACATTTCATTCAAGTCCTTTATTAAGTTAATTGGTGTTTATATACCAATACGTATGAACATATTACCAATTATGCTATTGATATACCACAAAACATAACTAACCATAAATTGTGATATTCACCATTTCATATATATATGACATGTGACTAATTCAAAATACTAATCCAATTCAACCTAGGTACATGCCATATAACCAACAAAAGAAACTATAAAAACATTGTTGAGTCTAAGATCTTTATTTAGATGCTGAAGTTGATGCTCGGGACCTTGATATGAACCTAACCTGTGCAAGGAAAACAAATTGTATGCTGAGCAATAAAGCTCAATGGTATTTCTATGATTCAAATCAAAGCATTACAAGTTTATATCAATTGCATACATCAAATTCAAATACCATTAACAACCAATTCTTACATAATTCATGCTAATCTTCAATTGCATATTAACATATATATACACCACAAAGTGTACTAATTATAACAAATGAATCAACTACGAATAACTTCAATAATAAGCTAGCTAATCATACCATACCAATATCATTAATATTCATATTCCTATTCAATTCAACACATTCGATCAAACCTATATTTCAATTTTGAATAAAATCGATCTTTTCTTATCTTACCATATTGGCTTTCAGGCTCGTTAATCAGTTCGCATGGTCTTTCACATGCTATCGATAATCAAATATCATTTATAAATACATGTAATACATATTTATAAAATTTAATCAATTTCAAATATCAGTCAACCAATTCAAAATTTATATTCCCTATTAACATGACTCGGACTTGAACGGATACACGGATCTGAACCAACACACCAATTTGGCACCTAGTGCCTCATCAGAACGCCCGGAGTAAATAGATTGCACCCAGCGCTCATTGGTATAACAAGAATAAAAGTTGTGCCTTGCACTCATCGGAACATTCGAAGGAAAATGCGTCCAGCAATCATCGACATATAGTCGAAGTAACTCGTACTCAATCTATCCTATGGCATGCCAACTATATCTAGCTTTACTCGAATAGTTAATAGAGTAACCAATTATCCAATTCATCATATAGCTTAAATTACATTTCATCATTTTCAATTCATCATTTCATTACATAACATAACATGTTTCAACCCAATTCAGAGGCAATTTCAAATTCTATTCAATTTAATCTTCTATTTCTATAACCAATCTCAATCATAACAATTTAATTAAAATAATCATTTTCAATTCACCTCAACATCATACTATGCAATATAGTATAAATATGCAACAATTATAATGGTTCAAATGATAGAAATACAAATCGAAGACTCGAGATGGCCTTACGTCATCTTTAGCTACGAATAATAGTCCAACAATGAACAATATCAAATTCCAGATCAATTCACATTCAATTACAAAGTCACACATATTTTACAATTTATTCAATTTAGTTCCTAAACCCGGGACAAGCATAACTTTAGATCTAGTCCTCCAGGTTAAAATCAGATTTCACATATATTCATTAGGGACCTTCTACTTTCTATTCCTACTGAAATTTCATAATATTTTTTACATTTTGTTCAATTTGGTCCCTAATGTACGAAACTATCAATTGAGCTTTACAATTTAGTCCTTTTTAACATCTAAGCTTAATTTCTATCAAATTTACACCAATTTCATCAAATTCTCAACCATGAAAACTTTCTAAAATTTTAACAGTTTTACAAATCGGTACATAGGCTAGCTAAATCAAGCTCCCATGACCTCAAATTTATAAAAAATTAAAGAAAAATGACTAGGGACTTACTTGAATTTTTAGCCGAAAGTTAAGAAATGTTTGAAGCTTTCTTTGTTTCCTTAGATATGGAGGACGGCAAGGAAGAAGATGAAATTTTCTCATCTTTCCTTCCACTTTCTTTGATATATATTATGCTCTAATTTAATTAATCATGTTTTTTTCCTTAATTAATCATATTTTTACTTAATCAATCAATGTATAACATTAACGTCCACTATCTTTTATTTAAGCATGGTCAATTTGCTAATTTGGATATTTGGTTAATTTCAATTTAAGTCCACAAGTCATTTCCTAACTAAAAATCTATAGTGATTGGACTTTTACAATTTAGTCCTCGAGCCTTAATTAACCACAATTTCGGCTAAGTTACTTAACCAAACTTCAATTCATCTATACACTAACTCTGTAAATGTCCCAATTTAATATTTAATGGCTTGGTTTATGAAAACAGGGTCCCAAAATTATATTTTTCGACACCACTAAGAACTGGATTATTACAAATTTAAGTATTGGAAAGCATCCCAAAGTTCCAACTCCGACATTCCCATAACTGACTTCCCCAGGTCCACTGAAAATCCATGCCAAATCTTAACACTCAAACACCATAAACTTGAAAATAACATTATGTCCTAAGCTTGAGCCCTTTTAAAAAAAAAGTTAGCATTTTTTTTATCTAAATTGCTTTTCTGGCCGAGTGTTTATAAAACCCTTTCAATTTTGTAATGAATTTTAAAATTTCAAAAAATAATTGGATTATTTTGCAATACGCATCCATGCATTTAATTATTTTCAAGAATAATTCATTTTGTTCTACTTATAGTATTATTTTGCTCCTCTCCTCCAAAAATAAAATTGCTATGAAAGGAATAAAAAGGAGAAGCTAAAGAAATCTATATTTTATGGTTTCTAAGGGTACGAATGTTCTTTTTCTTTTAATAAAAAAAAGAGAGTCTAATGGATAGTTAATGAAGAATAACATCTGCACTGTATGTAGAGGGACTTATTTTCTTTCTTGATTTCAACTTCTAAAAGAGGGGGCAAAAGTTTTAACATTCTTATTCCTTTTATCAAAATTAGAATGAATTTCCTTTTACTCCAAATCTTCTTGGAACTGGTGTCTTTATCAATTGGAAAATGTTCGCCTAATCTATTTATTTTTGCATGCATTTACATTTTTTAATTATTTTTTTACTTATTAACTTTTCAAACAGAGTTAAATTACCTTTTTAATAGAAATTCTAACTAAAATATTAATTTTTTAATGATGATGGTGAGGCAATTTGTATGACACTGCACATCATGCTACCATGACTCTATTTATCTTACATATCATGTCAACAAATAGTTTAATATTTATAAAAAATATTCAAAAAATAGCATGAAGTACTCTTGCATATTGTATAAAAGGAGTCGTTCAACTAAAGGCCTATAACTTAGTTCTTCAAAGGCTCGAATCTGAGTGGATTGTATAGGTTAACCTCCTTAGATCATGGAGCCAATAACGTGAGGTTTGGGTAGTTAAATATTAAATATATGAACATTTATATATGAACTTTGGTCTAATATGCAACTTGATACGTGAATTTTAATTTGGTGTAATTATACACATTAAAATAATATAATACATACATTTATTTTCATATTGGATTAATATAATTGTTTCTGTATTCAATATATCAATGTAAAATGGTGTTAATTCGATAATATTGCTAGTGATTTGTGAAAATTGAATCAAATTAAAAATTCAAGTGTAAAATCACACAAAATAAAAATTCATGTATTGACACTTTAGTCATTAATTTGCTTCTTCATTCTTTTCCTAAAGTTGAATAAATGAAATTAATTAATGAGCTTTACTTTCCGAAAAATGTGTTGCGCACATAATAAAGGAAAGGGGAGGGGTAAAGTTGCATAATGCTTGTTCCCCTCCTTTTTCAGCTTTATACCCTAAATCAAATTGACCTATGCAACCAATAATATTTTACAAGCAAAGAAAAAAAGCAAATATTTTGTAGCCCATTTGTTTAATCATGATGATCTCATCCATGCATGAATGGTTAACAAATATTTGCTTGATGTGCATCTTCGATGAAAGCTAGCTTAGCTGGCCTCATTCATCATTTCTAAATATTTTTCCGATTATTTAGTATTCATTGGATAAATGAATTCCAGATTTACAACTGCATATTATGTTCCTGGGGCTTAATGGTTAAGTTTTCCTTTTAGATATAAATTCTAACGCAATTATTCCTAGCCATTACGATGTGTGTTTACAATTACAAGGTGGTTTCGTGAAAATCAATGGGCCATGGATTAAAATCTTCGATACCCTGCTCCACATAATAGATTTGGTCGTAAAGTCATGAATGAAAAGGGGAACCTTTAGTGCAAAGTGTTTGGTCAAAGGGAAAATAAGTATGTGCAGTAGCTAATGGAGGAGATGTAGGGTACCCCTAAATGAACGCTCCTACGGATTTTTAGGAGGTTATAGTTTAAGTGATTATTATTTTTTTGAATATTTTTTAAAGAGAGAAACAATTGATGATGAAATATGTTTCATTTTTATGAACGAAAATCAAACATCTGATTACGTGATTACATTATAATACTAAAGGCAGTAGGGGTGAAAAACACCCTTTTATAACAACATTTTTAATTTGTTGTGTATTACATTACACCATGACTAAAGGTCATTACTAAATTTTCTTCTTAATAATTATAAATGTGTTTGCCAAATATTTTATACAACAATACTAAATGGTTATTAAATTTTTTTACGTAAAAATATTTATATAGCTGCAAAATATTGATTTGTAACAAGTCATATTTGGTTATGTCTTATATTATGCAACAAGTATTATTGTCACGTCCCGATTTTTAATGTTATCTTATGTGTTGTTAGTAAAGATTAGGTAATTAGCCAGATAATTAAAAGTTAGTAAAATTGTTCTTGCGACTTGAGTTCAACTTCCCTTTCCTTTCCTGCATAATTTTTATTTTCTATATTTTTTTCCCCATCCCTCTAAGCCCTAGTATATAATATATATTTTTTATTTGTTTTCAGCCTCTTTTGCTCACGTTTTGCTCTCCTATTGCCGTCCCACCTCCTTTCTTTCTCTTTTTTCTTCAGTTTTTTTCGTTCTTTCTCCTTCCTTGTGTCATACCTCCTCTTTTCCTCCACCACTTTTGCCATTATTTTCAAAAAAAAATAAAAGCCATCAAAATTTTTTTCAAAAAAGTAATTAAACTCTTTTTTTTTCCATTCAATTGGGTATTCGAACTGTCAAAATAAACTAAAAAAGACTTTTGATTATTAAAGTTAACCGCCCTAATTTTTTCAATTAAAGCCACCACGTGAAAAAATTATGATGTGACATGTGGTAAAAAATATAAACAATAAAATTTATAAAAATTATTAAATTTTAATAAAAAAATTAAAATATTTAAAATTCATTAAAAATTAGAAAAAAATATAAAAAATCGTAAAATTATAGAATATATAGAAATATCGAAAAAAAACTATAAAATTTTATAAAGTCGTAAGGAAATTATAAAAAATGTAAAGAAATATAAAGTTCATAAAAAATATAAAAATTATTGTACCAAAAGAAGCATTTTATAATTTTTCTATAACTTTTATTGATTTTTTTTATTGATTTTTTTATCATTTTTTGATACATGTCACGCTGTGTTGCGACACGTGATGGATTTAATTAGAAAAAAAATGGGGTCGTTAAGTTTAACGGTCAAAGGGCCTTTTTGATACATTTTATAATTTTTTATGATTTTTATAAAATTTTACAATTTTTATAATTTTTTATGATTTTTTATAATTTTTTTTATTTTTTAATATATATTTTTTAATAAAAATTTAATAACTTTTATAACTTTTATTGATTTTTTTTATAATTTATTTGCCACATGTCACGCCATGGTTGTGGTACGGGGTGGCTTTAATTGAAAAAAATTAGGGGTAACTAACTTTAATGGTTAACTGTTAAAGTTAATGGTCAAATAACATTTTTATACATTTTGACAGTTTAAATATTTAATTGAGTGCAAAAAAAAAAAAAAGAGTAAGGGTCTGTATGTTTCCACGTCTGAAAATTCGTTAATGGTCCATATTAATGGTACATTTTCCCCTATATTATGTATGTTTAAAAAGTTTAAAGACTTTTTACATCTTAAGCCTTTAACTTTTAACTATTTATAATTACAAATAATAATATACAATTATTCTTATTATTAATATGTGCGATAAAAGCAGTTGGTCTCGTTTGTTTTTTTTTTTATTATAAAACATTGATGAATAGAAAATATTTATATAATTAAATCATGAAAATATCAAGGGGAAAATAGATGGTGAATAATGGGAAAGAAAAGGAAGATATTCGTGTCCAACAAATGTGATTGCTTTTAAAATTTGATGAGAGGTTTTCACAAGATGAAATGAAAGGATAAAAGTGCAGCCCCTCCATTCCACGATCTTATTATTTATATATTCTCATCATAAAGAGAAGATCTTCTTCCCCATTGCAATAACATTGTTTGGATCATCCAATCTGGTGGTACACAAAAATATGCCATCATCTGTTTTCGAACTATTCCTTCTGTATTTATCTCTCGGTTTTATCTTTGTTCGAGATTTAAATTACGGGAAAAAAAACATCTTTAATGATATTCTGTATCATCGTAATCAATGATAAGAAAAAACACAAAATTGCTGGTAACACAAATGTTTTTTGGTTGGAACAGATAACACAATCTTACAAGAGCTTTATGAATCTATGCCTTTGCTTTTGCATGCATGGCTTTTCACTAGTTATTCCAATACGGTCGGGAATGCCAATTTGTGCGAATTAGAAACGGCCACGTTTCCCAATATGAATGGGGACACGTAAATATGGGGTTTGCGTTGGATTTGGTTGACTTGAGTCAAGGGTGTTTTTTCCTTTTATGACCGAGCCTGCCATGTTTAGCTCACTCCCATTCCCACCCCTTGTTCGATGGTGGCTAAGGGTATGAACCCACTCTCAGTATTGACCACTAGCTAATTAGTGGCCAGCCAGCAGAATCTAGGTATATTCCTAATCCTACCATTTCCATTTTCTTTAATTTTTTTTTTGGTTTACATGTGTCGATTTTAGGTTGTGGGATTTGCACTACTTCTCCAATGTCTTTTCACTTTTTGTCCTCAAACTTAATCAAGGGGTAATTTCTTTAATTCTGGCTATAATAATTAATATCCAAGTTCCCCAAGGTTTATACCCCTCTTTCTTTTTTCTTATATTAAGATATCCCATGCCTATTCTTTTATTCTATATTAAAGTTGAAGGTAAGTCGAGTTGAATTTTTAAATAAAATATAAAGTTTATTTAGCATTATTTTCTCTATTTATCAAATTTGAATACGAAATATTACTATCGATCGAGATTCCTTTTTAAGATAAATATTAGTCTTTTTTTTATATATAAAAAAAGGAAAAGCTTGATGAACAAAATGTTAGAGAATAACTTTGTTGGAAGTGCATGTATTTACCTTTATTTTAAAATTAAATCCAAAATGAGTGGGATTTTTCATTTTAATAAAAATGGAAACGAGGGACATGGTTTCTATATTCCCCTAATTTTGCATGTCCTTCTCAATATCTGGAAGTAATAAAAAAGAGAGAATCAAAACCAACAAGATTGCTTTCATGAAATTGAAGTCGTAACATGCACTCTTCAATGGGATTCTTACTGGAAACAATGTTTATGTGAACAACAAATATAAAATCCATTTTTAAAACTTGTTTATTCTCAATCCCAACCTTACTTCTTTTCTCTAATGCTTATATTAACTTTCCACAAGGATTCATTTTTCTATGACCATAATCTATATTTACATCATCTACTTCCAATTTGCTATATATATAAGCATATAAAGCAATAAATGTGTACGACTCTCTTTTTTTTTTTAAATCAAATATTTATAGATGATTAATTATCAAATGAAAGGGAAGCAATATATCATTTCGTACTCGAATTTGATATTGCTTTTTTTTTAATATGATGTTTGTTTTATTTTTTGGTCTAATCTTAATCTTGTATTCGACAAATGTTAATATATTTTGATACACAAAGGTAACGGTGTTAGTTTTTTGGTGTTTAATTCAGATTTAAGGACTGATTTGATGAAGGTTAATTGTTAATATTATTATGTTTGAATTTTTCATGATTTTGTTAATAAAATAAATTTAGTGTTAATTGTGAATTTTTTTAACTTTGCATTTAATTTATCAAATACAGTCGGATGAATCTGATTTAATTTGGATTTTAAGGTTTATTTGATAAAGTTAATTGCTATCATTATTAACTAATTATATATTTTCATCGAATCAACTTTAAAATCCAATTTAAACACTAAAAAATTAACACCATTACCTTTGAATACCAAAATATATAAATTTTTTTCAAACACAATACCATATTAAAAAAACACCTACCAAATTAAAAAAAAAATTGTCAAAACTCAGATATTCAACTAGTATGAAGCCTATATGCAATGTATAAATGCTTGTCCGGGCATAATGTCATTGTCAAATCTTTGAGAAATCTTTCCAAATTCCAATGAATTAAGATATGGCCTGAAGTGAAAGAGAAGGTTATCCGAACACATTGAAACACAAGATATGGGAAGAAATTTAGGGTAGGAAGGAAGGTAGAGGGAGGTGGCGGGTGGCGGGTGGCGGGTGGCTGGCGATGTGGTCGGATCTTGTCCACCCTCCCACCTAGGATTCCCTTACAAGACTCCACTAGGCCTTTTATTTGTTGGGCTTGTGGCTTGCATTTTAAAAGTATGCTTGCTAGAATTTACGTCCTTATGTTCCCTTTCCAGATTCCCCCTATTTTTACTTTTTTACCAAAAATAAAAATAAAAATTAAGTGATAGGAGGGGTTATTAAGATCTAAACACGATATTAATATATTTTATGTTTGTCTAAATCAGGCTCGGACCAAAATATAAGCTTAAAATTTTACCCAATTTTGTCATAATTGCAAAACACTAACCTAAGCTCATTTAGGCCCACCCATATTATTTTTTAGTTTCTTAAAAATATTTATATTATTTTAATTTAATATTTAATAATTTTATATCCTTTTTATTTATTGAAATCTTTTATATAGTCATATTAATATTATTTTAATATTTATATTAGAGTAGTATTATATATTTAGTATATGTTTATTTTTTTTAATGTGTTATGAATTACATAATATAAAGAATTATAAACTTAAGAAAATGTCAGGCTCAAGTTTTGAATGTTTAAGCCCGAGTCCATATTTTAAACGAGCCGAAAGTTTTTTCTTAAACACATTTTTTGGACCTAATAATTTTGCCTATACCCTCTTAAATTTTGAGTGAGCCTTTGAACCGGAATGGATAGCCTAACCGATAAGCGGTATCTAAAATTCAAATAAACAAGGCTTTGAAGGGGGCTGGTTGGTTTTTTTTGGACGTGCGAAATATAGAAAGACCCATCTAAGTAGCTAAGATTTGGATGGATTATGTGGCCCAACACATCTGTGGAACCAGTTTGTGAACTTTCCCAGACAGGACTTGTACCAATTCTATAATCAAAATTGACTGTATTGAAGTGTTGGGCTCAACTAAAAACATGTTACGTATTAATTAAATTCAAAGTCAATGGGTGATAGGGACTTAAGTAATTGTTCCATTTGAAGAATGCGATTCATGACATTTGTTGTGGTGGTTCAATATGAACAAGTTGGTTTTATAGTTAAAGCTTTAATATGAAGACCGGATTGTGGTCCAAATCCAATTTGGTTGATAAAATATAGGCATCGATTTTTTAGATTTAAAAGGGGAATTTGAGTTTGGATTCAGGGCTTAAATTATATGGCAATGTACTTTGCCATTACACCTAACACATAATTGGTGAGATAATAATATATATAAATTTTCATTATAAATTAAATTATTCAAGAGATAATATATCAGCTTTATTTTTTTACAATTTAAAATTTTCGAAGAAATATTGAAAAAAAAATTAGAAATGAGAACATTTATTTAAAGCTATTTTTATTTATTTAAAAAATGATATAAAAATTAACTAGGTGTTATTAAAATAAATGATTCACATTAAGTTTGGTCTTACAACTTGTAATATAAGATATAGGGTTTGCAATTTAACAAGAATAAAAATGAAAAGAGGGATAATCTGGTGATAAGAAATGTCATCGTTGGTCTTTCAAAATCAATTAGTGTATCACGTGTTCTGTATTTCAAAAAACTTCATCACTTTTAATATTTGTATCCATCTAATACACAGATTTAACCAGAAATCAACCTTCAATTTAATAACACTTTTGAAATTTTGAATGTGATTATATTTCACACATGTTTCTATATACAAATCATTTTAATAAACCACCCCAATATCACTACTTTTTTTTCCTTTCAATCTCATATTAACATCTTAACCCACCCAGTGAGACAAATATTGCGTTGTTGGTTTAAAAGAATGAGAGTTTAGGTACCCAACTTCTAAAATACAAAAAATTTCATTTACACCTTTTATAATTTATAAAATTTTAAATTAGTAATAGTAAAAATTATAAAGATATAGACTATTAAAATAGTACAATTTAATTCTAGTCCCGCGCCACTAGATTCTATCCCAAATAATTTCGTTCTTCTAATTCAATTATCAAAAAAATAAAAACTCGGAAGATGAACTGTTTTATTAAAAATTAAAATAAAATAAGAAGCAGATGAAAGCTTGGATATAATAATAAGGAATCCTTATCCTTTGATAATACATAAGTAGGAACTGATTGGCGAACAATGGCCATGTCTGGCGCCGGCACTGCCCGATAATCAATTGTCTCATTCCTGGATCCCAAGATATACAGCTCAGGCCGATTGACCACTCCCTTATCCCAATGCCCTATTATCCGCAACTTCTGCTCCCCTTCCTTAATTGCCTCTCAACATACATCTTAGCCAAACGATCTCGGCTTTCAACTTGGACATTTGTTTTATTGCATTGCCTATTTCCTCTATTTATCAAAACATCCAACTGTTGTTTATTTCAGACAATTATGAATCCATCAAATATGTGCATTTCTCATTCAATCTTTTTTTTGGGATAATTTTTTTATATAAAGGATATATCCATAATGTTAGACTTCATATTCAGATATACATGTATTACTTAAATTATGCTAACAATCATGGACTTTTTCTCATGAAACGGAAAAGACTTTTGGCCGATATTTTTTTATATACTTAAATCTAGATCTAGGTGTTCCATGTGTTACGTAGACTTCTAATGATAATATTTTATAAATAAATAATTATTATAAATAATTCTCAAATCTTGAATCACAATATACATAATATTATTAATTTGGTATGTAATTGGCTCTCTATATTCCTTAAATTCTTGAATTTCAAACTCCACAACATTAATTTTGGTACCATTACGAAAAAGTTGATGGATAAAATAAATCATACTTTCATCTCAAATTGAAATTTAAAAAAAAAATTTCCAATATAAAGAAAATATTACTATATGTTTAGAAAAGTGAAATATTAATATGTTATATCCTATCGTCATGCAAACATGTGTCAGCTTTTTAGGTAACATAGACCTGATATTGATCATGATTTAAAGAGGTGTTCAACTAGACCACCCGCTCGACGTAAAGGAGTGAACACACTCTCGACATGTTAAGGAGTCTATTCAAGCATAATAATCTCGTATTAATAGAGTCCCCACAATATACACCCATGATTTTCTTTTATGCATTAATTAAGCAAGACTAAATGTTTATCTTGCCATATCTAATGTACAAAAAAACCTTTTCTATAAAGACCTAGCAAGCAATGTAAAAAGGATCAAATTCCTAGACACCCTAAAGTTACTCTAAGCAACTTTATACTCACATTCTCAATTTATCTATCCTCTTGTTCTTGTTCGACTCTCTACTTCTTTAGGTGAATTGGCCTCCGTAAACCACGGTCATCTCCTTCCTATTCCCTTTCCTGTTAAGCCTTATATCAACAAAATAAAAAAATAATTAAAGAAAATTGCAATATAAAAAAATGCTTGGAAAATGAAATAAACACGTGAACATATATACACTTGTCAAAAATTTATTAAATATGCCAATATACTAAATGTAAATATATTACAGACGAAATCTTAATTTGATTGATATTATTATTGTTGAAATAATTGTATATAAACGTAAATAAACTTTCATTTTTTAAGTTGAAATACCGAGAGTTAAAGAGCATATAAAAAATAAAAAAAAATAATATATGATATATATGAATTTTGTTT
Source organism: Gossypium hirsutum (assembly GCF_007990345.1). NCBI lineage: Eukaryota > Viridiplantae > Streptophyta > Magnoliopsida > Malvales > Malvaceae > Gossypium > Gossypium hirsutum. The sequence goes on along the minus strand of NC_053445.1, from coordinate 38,642,206 downwards.
ACTTAAAAGATCTAATTGGGAATTTAATAAAATAGTAAAATTGGAGTAATTAATTAATTAATTAATAGATACATGGATGAGTGCAGTTGGCACAAATGTAGAGGTTGTAAAACGGTAACGTCATTAAAGACGATCTCTTAGCATACCAACATTTTTTATTTTTAACGACAGACGTTTTCAGTTGACCTCAACAAATACATGGATTTCTTAAAGGCGCAGCCCATAAAATGCGTGGGGACTGGGGCGGATATCCACGAGCCACATGAGGAGCTGTGGGAACCACCCCATGCAACCCTCCATAACAAAACAAACCCTCTATTTTTTAATACAAATTACAAATGAATCCAAACTCTGTTATTACATATAAATCGCTACTGCTCATCCTTATGGGTATACATTGGTAAGTTATTTAACTTTAAAAAAAAAAAAAGAGTTGAAAATGATAATGAGAGAAAGTATTATTTAAAGAGAGAAAGTCAAAGTGGGAATAAGGATTGAGGAGCAGGGTATTGCAACACCGACGCCTGCCCCAAAGCTCCCCATTTAATGCCTTTAAACTAAAGTCGTTCGAATTTTTTATTCGATGCCAGACCCTTTTGAGCTTTTCTTCTTTCAAAACCTTGGAAATGGTCCTAATTAATTTCCCTTTCTCCATTTCCCTCTAATTTTGCATTGCGTGTTTTGACTTTATTTATTTATTATCAACAGCTTGCATTTGTCTATACCTTTTTCTCCTCTCCATGTATAAAATGCCTCCCTTTAACCCTCTCTCCCACCAGCCATTTTTGCAAGTGTTTTGAGTTCAGACTGAGTTTGAGGTAACTACATTTCATTCCATTTTTATTTCCCATCATCATATCTTCCATATATAGAGTGTCATAAAAGCTGGTTTTTGCTTTTTTTGCCTATAGAATTAGTAACTCCAAAATACATATATATATATAAAGTATGGATGAAATTGAGATTCCTTCCCTTTTTCTTTGTCCGATTTCCCTTCAACTAATGAGAGATCCTGTTACCATCTCAACTGGAATAACGTACGATAGAGACAGTATAGAGCAATGGTTGTTTTCATGCAAGAACAAGGTATGTCCGGTAACGAAACAAGTGTTACACGATTCAGATCTAATCCCAAATCACACTCTTCGTCGTTTGATCCAATCATGGTGCACAGTCAATGCTTCCCATGGAGTTGAAAGAATCCCAACACCGAAGCCTCCCATCGACAAAACCCAGATCGCCAAGCTCCTTAAAGATGCGAAAAAGTTCCCTGAGATGCAAGTCAAATGCCTTAAAAGGCTCAGATCAATCACCCTCGAAGGTGAAAGAAACAGAAGCTGCTTGGAAGCTGCTGGTGCAGTTGAATTCCTTGTTTCAATCATCAAGACTTATAATTCTACGTTATTACTTGAAACCGAAAGCAATGAAGGGCCCGAATTTTTAAAAGCCAGCGATGAAGCGTTGAGCATTCTTTATCATATCAAGGTCTCGGAAAGCTGTCTAAAAAGTATTATTAGCAATGATTATGAATTTGTGGAGAGTTTAGTGCAAATCCTGAGAAATGGTAGCTACCAATCTCGAGCATACGCCACGATGCTGTTAAAGGATATTTTTGAAGTGGCAGATCCAATCCATTTGATCAGCCTTACACCCGATTTCTTCACCGAAATCGTGCACACATTGCGTGATCAGATCTCGCAACAAGCCTCCAAGGCAGCATTGAAACTCCTGGTGGAGCTTTGTCCATGGGGAAGGAACAGGATCAAAGCCGTGGAAGGAGGAGCCGTGTTCGTCTTGATTGAGCTTCTTCTCGAAAGCTCCGACAAGAGAGCTTCGGAGCTGGCAATGGTTGTTTTGGACCAGCTCTGCGGTTGCGCCGAAGGGAGGGCGGAGTTCTTGAACCACGGAGCGGGGCTAGCGATGGTGTCGAAGAAAATATTCAGGGTTTCGCATGTGGTAAGCGGTAGGGCAGTGAGGATTCTGTCATCGATTTGCAGGTTTTCAGCAACATCTAGGGTACTTAAAGAGATGTTGCAAGTTGGGGTGGTGGCAAAGCTGTGTTTCGTGCTTCAACTTGGTAGTAGTTACAAGACCAAGGAAAAAGCAAGGGAGATGTTGATGTTGCACTCTAGGGTTTGGAGGAACCATTCTTGTATTCCATCTCATTTGTTGTCTTCTTATCCATCTTCTTGAGATTGGCGCTCTGATTTTTCTTTATTATTGCGTATGTAGATATATTGAAACAAGCATGGGGGAAATTAAAGCTGATCTCCATGCAACTAATATTGGAACCATACAAATTTAATAGGCATGAAATATTTGTCTATATGTAGACACTTTCCATGAGAATTTTGTTAATGGAGATATATGTCCACGAATTTTTGTTGAGAATCTGTATAATTTTAGATAATTTGATGATTTTAAAAATGAAATGATGATTTATTTTATGATTTTAATATTAATGTCAGCTTGTTATATTTTTAATAGTAAATCCATTAAAAGGAAAAGGAAAAAAAAAGTAAATGCAAACTTAAGCAGCGTACGTTTGGTTTATTGTAATGGAATAGAGCTGTAATTGAATAGAGCTGTAATGGAATAAAGCTGTAATTCGTAATTCAATTGTTTGGTTGAATGAAATGGAATAAAACTGTAATAGTATTCTTGTGTTTGGTTGAATGGAACGATGTTGTAATAGCATAAGGAAAAAAACTAAAATGACTAGAATACCCTTAGCAGAATTTTTTTTAGGTCGATGATTACTGTTATTGTTATTAAATTTTAATAAGATTATTATTAAAAATAATTTAATAAAAATAATAAATAATTTAACCATATTTTAACATAATTATTATTAAATATAATTTAATAAAATGATATATAATTTAATAAAATTCTTAATAAAATTATTATTATATGAATTAAAAAATCATAATATATAATACTATAAAAATAATATATAATCTACTTTATTATTTTTAAATTGCAATACATATTTAATGTGCTAAAATATCATCAGTGAAACAAATAATTTAATAATTCTACAATAAATAAAAACAAAATATTAGAAGTAATAAATAACTTGAGAATTATATTTCACATCCAAATATAATATTCATATATTAACAAAAAGTTACATGATTTCATTAGTTTATATGTCATAATCCATATGTTATAAAATTTTACAACATCAAAAAGGTACAACATTGTAATGACATTCTATCATGTCATTATACCATCCAAATATTACAAACACAAAAAGTTACCAAAATATCATCAACACAACCATGATTTTTAATGGTCATGCAAGAAATCTTCTGACCCATTTCAATCGCATAGAAGAAGGTAAACTAAAGAAAATGAGCAGTTGCGTTGGATGATATGGAATTTTGCTTAATGCGTGATAGCGCTCATCCTCAGTTAAACCTTCTACTTCACATAATGTTGGATATAATGTTAGAGCTCTTGCTTGAATGGTCATTTCTGACTTTTGTTGAATTAGCACTTCGGAGGCAATACTCCTACTGATTTAATTGCCAACAGTCCGTATGTTTTCCGCCAATAATGTAACACTCCTAACCCGTATACGTCGATAAATTAGGGTTACGAAGCGTTACCAGATAAAACGCAACTTAACACAGACATTCAATAGAATTCAAGAATTTTACATTTATATTAAATTAGTCAAATATGAAGTAAGTATAATTATAAATTTTACTTTAACCTTTTATAACAAAACATAACATTTCAGTTCAGTTAAACCGTAAGAAAAATAAGCTAGTTCCATATGGCTATTAATTATATATATACAGTACATTAAAGTACGACTCCCAAAATTTTATTTAGTCTATACATGCCATAAGTTAAAATTTAAACGTTTTAATACCGAGATAATAGATAGAGTGATGATATTCGCTAATGATCCCCGAGTCTGCAGCTTGGTTTTTAACTATAAAACAAAAGGACAAAAACAATCAAAGTAAGCTTTTATAGCTTAGTAAGTTTATAGCATATCTAAAATACATATAAACGAACATATGTATAAACATTGTATGCTTATAATCAAGTTACAGACATAATCATTAATTGCATATACTAATTTCTAATATACTTATCATTTGCATTTCATCGAATGCATATCTATGATCTTTCAAATACATAAGTCAAAAGCTTATATTTTACTTATCAACTACATGAACCAAATGCACATTTATACTTCTAATCCACATGTGTCGAATGCATACATGTATATTCAACAATTTTCATAACAACCAATATATGTGCCTATTCACTAAACACATAGATCCAAACATTTATATGCTCATCAAATACATATAAATAAATGTTCATATACTTATCCATTACATATAACCAAAATCATATATATATATCAAATGCATATAATCACTTAATTTAATAGATTCACCGGCACTTAGCTTGCTAGGCTTATAGCCTGATTCAGATCACCGGCACTTAGCCTGCTAGGTTTATAATCTGATTCAGATCACCGGCACTTAGCCTGCTAGGTTTATAACCTGGTTCAGATCACCTGATTCAGATCACCGGCACTTAGCCTGCTAGGTTTATAACCTGATTCAGATCACCGACACTTAGCCTGCTAGACGTATAGTCTGAATAATTTTACTGGCAATAAATCCGATTGATACTGAGCTTTAACAAAAGAATCTCAATTCACAGAAGTTGTATCTCATATTTGTATATAAAATCCACATAAAATTCAGCTCAATATTCATAACTTATATCTTTAAAACACATGGATATATATAAATCCCAATCATCAAATCTAACTTAAATAATTCAATAATTCAACCGAAACACATTTATATATATATAACCTCATACTTTAGATTCCACTAGTAATATCATAAGATTTAACTTATAATATACTATGTACTTTTAACATTTGAATTCCATATATACCTATATAATTTCATATACCTTTTCAATTCAAGATCTTATACATGTACATATATACATATTCGAATCTAACAAATATATATTACTCTATGCTTATATTCGAAACAAGAACTTGTACTTTTATACATTATACACATACATTTTCGAAATTAACACACATATATATAAATATAATTTCATACCTATACTCAATATAATTATTTATTCATATATATATGCTTATTCAATCCAACTTATACAAATATTTGATACATATATATATATATATCTTTATATATATATCTATTCGAACATCATGTAAACATATAAAACAATTAACATTAACTAAATTAAAACTTTATTGACATATATACATACCTATGTTCGAACACATCACATGCCTATAGTTCCATACCTAAATTATTTACAAAGACATTGATGTATATATATTTGTATATTCATACTCATTCGAACCTAACACATATATATACATAATTTTCATACTTCTCATTCGATTTATATACTTTTAATTTTAACTCAACATAAATACATTTGATATTCATACATGTAATAATAAAATTAAATAGCTAATAAACTTACCTCGGATATCAACGGACACGATCGACTATTCAACTACTTTCGTTTTTTTTCGATCCAAATCCGTTTTCTTTGTTTCTCGATCTAAACATATTCAAATTTAACCTTTTTATTCATCAAAACATTAAATTAAATCCAAAAATACATAAATGGAAAAATTACCATTTTGCCCCTAACATTTTACACTTTTTTGCAATTTAGTCCTTTTTGCTCAAAACACAAAATACACAAAATTTGACTACACTCCTTTAGGGCTGAATATTCATAGTATCTTTACAAGCCCACACATTTCATTTATTTCACATTTTAACCCCTCAAAAATTTATTTTTACAATTTAACCCTAATTACTCAAATTCATCAAAAATTCAAAGACAAAACATATTAATCTTTCACATATCTTTCATATTTCATCATCAACTATCACAAAGCTCAAGCATTCATCAATGGTACATTTCAAAATCATCAACAATTCATAAAATTAAGGCATGGGTTTTAAAGTATTCGAAGCAACGATCTCAAAAACGTAAAAATTATCGAAAACCGAACAAAAACGAACCTTGAATTTAAGCTTGAATATGGCCGAAACTTGACTAAGATTTAATGGCTTTCTTCCTTCTTGGTTTCGGCTAAGAAAGATGATAATAATCTAATGTTTTTATGCTTTTAACTATCTTATATTATAATATTTATTAATTACTAATTTAGCCTTATTTAAATAAATATAACTTATATATATAATAAGGTTAGTTTTGTCCTTAGCCATCCACTAACTATTTAGTGGTCTAATCGCATGTTTAAACCTTCCAAATAAAAAGACAACAACAAATAGATACTTTTAGCTTTAACCCCTAAATTTTTATTTTTACGCGATTAAGTCCTTTTTATTTAATCAGTTACTCAAACAACAAAATTTAAACACGAAAATTTCACACAATCAAATTCACACATAGTAAACTCCCAAAGGAATATTAAAATATTTTTTTGACTCAGATTTGTGGTCCCGAAACTACTATGTCCGATTAGGGTCGAAATCGGGCTGTCACAAATAAAGTGGCAGGATCATGAAATGAAGTAGGAGAAATATGATCACTTGCATCAGAAATCTTTTTTTTTCTTCTTTGAAAATGTGGAATCACCTTGGTTTCTAGCTGGTTACGGTTGTGTAGCTGAAAGATCTGTGTCATCCAAAGAAACATCAGCTTCGCATCCATAGAAATTGTTTCTTTCTTTATGAGTATTTGTAGTAGCTACATCATCAACATCTATTTCTTCAATACTATCAGCGGCTGTTTGAACATCTTTCCCAGTGGCTCGATCTTTTGCGTAAATAGCAGTAAGTTGGTCATAATAAGGGAAACTACAATGTTTAAATTGACCAGCTTCTTTATGACTCTATAAAAATGAGGAATTCATATTAGATATAAGTTTGGTCAACATAAGATAATAAAGACTTGAAATAATTATTACATTTATATATGAGTTCCACACCGTATCTTCAGCAACAACAAGCTGCCTATGTTCATCCCAACCAAAACTGCTATTGTTTTTTCCACTAAGCATGCCATAAACGATTGACCAATCCCTTTTCAATATCTTAATCCTCAATTCAAGATTAGGTTTAGCCTTCAACATGGCATTGGGTAAAACTTTTTCTAACATTTTTTCCAACTCATTTAAATAACCGGCTTTAAATCCCATATCAGCATTGAAGGTTCCAACATTGTGCAAGTCGACCATACAGGCAACCAACACAACATCTTCTTCTGTAACCCATTTCCTTTTGGTTCCTCGAGAATTTTGGGAAGAAACACTTGATTGTGAAAAGTCTGACATAACTATCTTAAGAAAAAAACAAATTAAAATTAAGTTCAATATCATGAATCAAAAGGTCAACACTTTATAAAATTATAACACATGATGAATCAAAAGAAAATAAATTATAATACAACAAGTCTAGTACAATATAAAAAACAATTCAAACACCACCAAAGTTTCATAAACTAGATACATGAAATAACATAAACAAATTAATGTTTACTATTTTTACCCTAAACCTAACTAATTTCTAGATGCTGGCCATTCATCGAACATTTGGTTGACTAGTTCCATCCTCCAAGTAGCCCATGCATTTTATGGATGAATATTTACGATATTCGGTTCATCGTCATCTATCACATTACTAGGTAATCCTTCTCCCAACTCCGCTTTAATAGGATCAAGACTCATATAGGTTCGAATAAAATTATGGAGTAAACAACATGCAATAATGATTCTATTGTGCATCCTCACAGGATAGAATGATGGACTCCTAAGTATTCCCCATCTAAGTTTTAATAACCTAAAACATTTTTCAATAACATTACGTGCTGAAGCATGTTTCATATTGAAAAATTCTTCCGGAGTACTTGGCTGGTAACCCTGACGCCACTCATTCAAATGATATCTTTGTCCTCTAAAAGGTGCAAGAAATCCCTCACAATTTGTGTATCCAACATCAACTAGATAATAACAACCTGTAAAAAAAATTATTTGTCATGGTTAATTTCCAAAAAAATTTGATCTTAAAGATGAATTCAAAGTCCTCTAATTTTGCACTTTACCATGAGGAACTTTTAGTCCATATTTCTTACTAATGGCATCTCGAAGAACCCGTCCATCAGCAACAGAACCTTCCCAACCAGGAATAACATAAACAAAATGCATCTCAGGTGTACAAACACCTAACATATTTGTTGCTATGTCACCTTTTCGCATTCGATATCTAGATTTATCAACTGTTGGAACCCTAATCTTGATGTGGGTTCTATCTAAAGCACCTAAGCAATTCTAAATCACATGTATAAAACCTTGAGTTAGGATACTATATTTAAATCTAAATCAACTAAATTATGTACAAGCTATATATAGAACTCACTCCAATACCTTCAACCATTTCCACATTGGGTCTGTAGAATTAGCTATAATTGGCTCTGCCTTTTTAAATAACACATCTTATAAGCGTATGATAGCATTTAAAACATTGTGAAATGATTTACTAACGGTTTCCCCGGACCTATTAAAGTGATGCTTGATAACTAGATTTTTAAGGTGATGAGAAATGATATGTAAAAACATTGCCACTTGCTCATCAACAAGCATGTTCCTTGACAACTTCAATTCCCCTAAAGTTTGTAATATCTCACATGGTTTAAAAAAAGTAATTCTATTCATCCTAACTTGTTCAATACATGTCTCGTCACTAGCATATACAAGTCTTTTCACATAATCTCGTTTTACATAAAAATCTAAAATATAGGATCTAATCCTTGGTCTATAAGTATGTAGGCTATGGATGGCACCCAATGTAACTAAGAACCAACTCGCAACTGTACACATTTGCAACCATATTGTCAATGCAATACCAATTTTTTTACGCCTCACACTTTGTACTATTAAAGGCAGACAAACTATTACTGTAAGATATTAAAGTGTTACATATCTTTAAATCGTAGTAATAGGGTCACATTTCTCCAATACTAATTTCAATAACAGTAAAATAAAATCAACGAATTTAATTGCCAAAGAACTTACAGTGATTCATTGAATACAAGACACTCAACTGTGGGTGGAGGAAGCAATCAAACAAGCCAAAGAAGAAGAGAAAGCAATAACACACTATCAAAGAAAAATGAATAATACATATTAAGAATCTTTACAAAGCAGAAAATAGAAATTACAACTATTTTTGCAAGTAAAAAACTTGAAATTCATTTCTTTATCAATCACCCAAAAAAGAAAAAAAAAAGAAAGAAAAGTAAAGAATGTGTTTTTGTGGATTTGATTAATTGGTGACTGATGTTTAATAATTATTTTTTTAAAAAAATACCCATTTAATACATCCACATCCAAAAAACATAGTTTCTAGTTCTACAGAAACATACATATATTATATGAAAATTTTTAAAATATTCGATATTTAATTTACCTCCTAAAAAGTTTGTATTCATTCTCACATTGTAATTAACTAATGTTTTATTTGAATTAATAATTGTGAATAGAAAAATATATATTATTTTGTTTGAATAGTTAAAATTAGTAAAAAGAAAAACATAATATGAATTTAATAATTTTTATGAGAAAATAAAATAAGGTCTTAATTTCTTTTATTTTGTATTAACTCAATTCGATTATAGGTATATAGTGTGTTAAATATCTTAAAAGTTATGTATTTTAAAATATTCGATTATTATTTGTATTTAAATAAAATCTAAAACTCCATATACATTACATTCTTACCATAACATGATTTATTTGCAGCATTTTACTCTTTTTTTTTTGTTTCGTTTGTTGAGATAATTTTTGTAGTGTTAATTATAATTTTTAATCAAACAATATAAGTAATATAAAATATTGTTTGAAGACTAAAATTAAATATAACATAAATTAAAGTTATCAAAAATAAAAATAGTTAAAAAATATATTAAAAGATTAAAATAGTTTTAAATGAAACATATCAAAAATAAAAACATATTGAAAATTAAATATAACCAAAATGTTGTTGTTTAAAGTAAAAAGATCAAATCCGAATTGTAAATGTAATTTAACATGTATATATTGTCTTGTTGCTACCTTAGCACACCCTTGAGTGATATTTTTCCCCTTCTTGTTGCTACCTTCAACCACTCTTTTAGCTAAAACACAAACCATTCCATTATTTCAAGAGGATACACATTTAACACATAATGGTTCCAACTAAAAAATCCAAATAAAAATAAACTTAACAAGAAACCAAAGGCAAAATGAATGGAAAACATGAAAATGTCCTTAGCAACCATGTAAATGCTAGATAAAATCTGCAACTTTTGAATCAATCAAAATAAATGAAAACCAGTGGAAAAATGAGGGTAATGAACACCAATGATTTGAGCACACATATACCAATAATATATATTTGAAGTCAATATGGTAAGATGGTCCATCCTCATGCAAATGTTATCAATACAAATCAACAATGATTAAAAAAAACCAGCCCACATTAGCTTCAATCTCAGAGTCAGATCATACAAACAATTGACTATCAAATGATTATGATGGACTAAGATTCATGCTTGTGCTAAGCAAGAATTGCAAAAGCACAAAGCCTGAGTCAGATTCAGGCTTGTGTTAACTAACTATACCACAGCAACATAAAGACTGAAAAAACATCCATAAAACAAACTTACAAATTTACAAGATTTGTAATAATATCATGAGTCATGGAATTGAAAATTCTGTAGAATTTAAAGAAAATCATATCTTCGTTAAGACTATTGTGAAGGTTCCTACTTAGAACTAACTCATTAACATTTTAAATAGAACACAATTTTCAACATTGGAACTGAATAGCGTAGAAAGTTAGCATCACATAATTACTGCCAAAAAAATGCAATAAAGGGCTTTATCTGATCTTTAAGTCTGAAAATGGGTACATGCATGGTAAACACTTTTTACTTGGTACTATAAATACTAAGAAAATAAAAAAAAATGAAATGAATTTGCTACATTAGCCAACAAATTTGAATCCAACAAAACAAAAAGGATGGCGAGATTATAGACAAAAACTAAGTATGTATATCATTTTCTTGCATTCCACTTCTAAATCTTTCCTAGAGAGAATATGAACGAAAAAGTATGCTCATTTTCTATCATTCTTTCCACCAATCCTCTATCCTCCTAGTTTTCAAAACACTCCACCAATAAAATTTTAAAGTTAACCACAACAACATAATGCATACGGTACATTCCAAGAGGACAGAAAATGCAAAGAAATAAATGCTCTTACTTCTTTCAACTTATAACATTATACTAACAAAATTTAAGAAAAAGAAAGAAAGAAGAGGAAGAAAAAGTAGCATTTAAGGTTAAGAACACAGTTTGAAAATTACCATGTTCTCATTGTATTCTTCTGAATACTCTGATCCATCTCATCTAAAACATGTGATCTAAAAAGCACATCAAACTGTATCAAATAAAGCATCATTAAACAAAATCCAGTAAAAAGAACCATTGCACTAAAAGCAATCTAATTTTGCAACGTCTAAAACTTCCATCTAAACTCCATAAAAGGCCTAACATAGGGTCATATTTTTTTGGCGGAACTAGGGACAAGCAGCAAGGTAAGAAATATATCCAATTTCTAAAGAGGACCCAAAACCCTAATTCCCAACATGGGCCATTCAGCATCACAAAGGACTGATACATCAAATTTCAGGATAGTTGTTACCAAATATTTCCACATATTCTACAACTACATTAAACTAATCAAACGTTCGAACCCAGTATCCAATTAATTAAAATCCCAAAAAACTGAAATTATCAATCAAATGTTTAATTGATAAGATTAAACGAAAACCTAATGAAACAAGAAAAATATAATATTACATGCCTCTGGTTCATAGATTATCTCGATTGCATTGTAAAACTCCTCAATAGGCCGCTCTTTCCGCCTCACCATAATAGCAGCTGCTATAGCCGAAGAAACGATTTGAAGGCCTCTCTATTTTCTCTCTATTTTGTCAAAGGGAGAACAGGTTGGTGAGGATAGAAGCATGAAAAAGAGGGAGATAAGGTTGGGAGGAAATGGGAAGAAGAATGAGAAAGAGGAAAAATGCTTAGACGTGAGAAAGAAATGAGGGTAAAATTGAAAGTTAGAGGAAATTTTTCACCCACCCATTCCCTGAATCGTTATTCCTGACCCAGACAACCGAATTGTAAACAGAACTTTTGCCTTGAATAATCCCGTTTGGAATAGGGCTGTAATAGCTCATTACAGCCAACCAACCATTGAGTTCAGCTGTAATGTAGCTAACCAAACATACTCTAAGCGGCCCATGCATCTCTTCTCCATTCAAGAAAAAAATGGGTTTAGAATTCTTGGACAATTATTTAATTCTGTAATAAAAGAGGTTAACATTATAATTAATTATCTTTAATTACTCACTTTTAAAATTAAAAAAAATTAAATTACTTTAAATTATTTTAAGAAAGATCAATTTACTCCGAAATTAAAAAAGAAGATATAGTCGCAACAAGACTTACAACTAAAAGAAAAAGAAGCAAATCATTGACCAAGTTATTTCAACATTGATCCCTTTGAAATTTCATCTTATTTTAAAATTATTTTATAAAACTGGAAATTAAAAATTATAAGTTTTTATTAATTTGATTTTATAATATATGTTAGCTTGAATAAGATTATAAATTCCATTTATATATCATATAATTGGAAACATGCCTTTGAGCAGTGATAATGTTGTTATAAGTTAAAACTAAAGAAATGGTTAATTATTTCGTATTTGTATTATAATCATAATTTCATTTGGGTCTGATTAAGAATTTACCAATAACTCATTTTACATAAAATTTAAAATATTCTATTTATAATAAAAATACACACTGGACACATGTGTCTGAGGTGTGAAATATAAAATAGGTAGATGTGATTGACCGTCAAATTAAGAACTCAAACCCAAGTTTGAATTCAAATGTTTAGGAGAAGACGACACTTTGATTTGGATTCTGATTTTTACCTTTATCAACTATACACCATACGCATTTCTTCATTTTCATCCGGTATCCATGTTAATCAACTCTAAACTGTGATCATTCCTATAATTTAGTCACCAAGGCTACCTTTGGTACCTGGTTAACAGATAAACAGCAATACAAGGAGAATTATTCCATAAATTAGAGTGCGGTCTGAGGACCTCTCTGGCTTTCTGTTTGAGATAGGTTGAACAATCAGCTTGAATCACCATGCAAAGCTTTGTTACCGCCCCAACCCTCAACATCTCTGAAAGGACTTCTTTTGTTGCTGCATTTTTGGAGATTAATGAAAGTATGTGAACAGCTTGATCATCTGTTGCTGGTGACACTCTTAGGATCCTTTTAGCCACCATAGCTATGCTTCCTGCATGGCTAAGAAACTCGGCTCTTCCATCAGCGCATGAACATAGATGTGCCAAAAGGTTGAAGATCAGTTCAGTGATGTTCTTTTCGGGTTTTCGAGTTCCAATTCGACGAGCTCGAACATCGCGTTGGCTTGGACGATTTTTGATCTGTTTCTTCCCCAAAGGCATACTTGTATCAGAATTTGCAAGGCGGATTTGGTTGCTTGTTGAGAGAATTTCAGTTTAAGTACCCTTAACATTTCTTCCATGAATTCGGATTTCAATTTCTCCAGCAACCTTGTATTTGCAGCCTCAATCACTCTTTTCAGGACTTGCATGGCAAGAGTCTTGACAACAACAGGATTCGCAATGTCACACCCTTGAATCCATGTTAAACAGTCGATGATTCGTTGATTTTCATTCACAGCAGCCTTGATTTCACCAGATGGTGTCCAAGTAAGATATAGAATTCTCAAAGCTTGTTCAACACCAATAGTTTTACTTTGATTACAACATCTTATCAACAACAAAACCATAGCTTTAGGGACATCGGCTTCCTCCATAAACTTGCTATTGTCCTTTGCTAGGACTTGCAATTTTTTCAAAGCATTTACATACAAACCAGGAACTTCAAGTTCACGAATGAGTTTAAGAAGACGACTCTTACAGAGAGGAGATTTCGGAGTAGGGACTCTATCGATACCACCGCTCGCATTTTCCGTGGACCAAGCCTGAATCAGCCGCCGGAGCGTGTGATTTGGCGTTAAACAAGAACTGGATGGCAGAACCTGCTTGGTTACAGGGCAAATGGTGTCCTTGGCTGTCTTCAGCCATTGCTCTATGCTTTCTCTGTCGTAAGTAATGCATGTAACAGCTGTAACAGGGTCTTTCATGATTTGCAGCGATATGGGGCAGATGAAATATTGAGGAATTTCAATCTCATCCATTGGGGTAGTAGCTCAAACTCAAGAGACTTAGAAAAACTTTACCTGTCAAGCCAAAATGGTAAGAGAAAGTGGCTTATATATATGAAAGGGTGGTTCTAAGTATACGTAAAAGTTTAAATAATTATATTATAAAAAAGTCATTGTCCATATTGTGTGCTTCTTTTATCTTCTTCAGCTTGTTTTACCAGTAGTACTTTCTTATGTAAGGGTTTTCAATGGTCAACACGTGAGAAACAACGCAAATCACATTGGGTTGGAAATGTCTTCCAACTACTAAATGAACGCCACATGGCAATTGCTTAGTGGTCAGGCTGAGCCAGGAAAGGACAATGGTGGGTCAAAAGGGATTCCACCGCCCACACTCCTTCCTTAAAAATGAATTTAATCAAGTGGTCACTGTTTCTTAAGACCAATATTTTGTACTCTTTTTTCCAAGCTAAATAAAGAATCAGAGATTGAAGTAAAATATTATTAAATCCCTAAAACTAATTTTCTTTTCCCTTGAGTTTGGAGGTAAAAAGATTTGTACTAGCATTTGCAAATTAAAATATACAATTTCAGTTTGAGGCCCAATTTTCGTGTCAAATAATTTGATTCTTTTAAAAATTATGTGTTATATATACATTCTCCTTTTTTTTTGGACAAAATTTTGTATTTTTTTTTAAAGGGAGAAATATATAGCTATAAAAAAAAGTCGGGACATATATGTTATCATCACATAGGATTCATTAAAAGAAACTTGACCCGGAGATTAAAATTATATATTCTGAAAAGTACAAGGACCTTTAGTAAAATTTTACCAAAAAGAAAAGACTGAAGAAATAAAATTTTACCAAAGAAAAGTTGGCGATTTGGATTTTGGGAAAAAAGAAAGTAAACCAAACCAAACCCATAATAATGCCAATAGAAGCAAGGCAAGCACTTCGTGGAATTCAAACTTATTGAATGCATTTTCAAAGTTTTGTTCACCATTTAATGTTATTGTTTACCCAAAGATGGAAATTGCCAACAAAAGTTTAGCTTACCCATATCCCCTTTAATTTATTTCTTTATTATGTTCAATCTACTCTACTTAAATTATCATTCACATTTATATGCTTAATTAATTTTGAATCAAAAGTAAATTGAGGGCCAGTTTAGCATTATTTTTAAGAAATATTTTTGAAACAAAAATTACTTTTGGGGAGAAGTTAAAATTTTTTACTAATTATGTCAAAATCACTTTTGGCCCAATCTTGGAGGTTAGAAAAACACTTTTTCTCTCAAAAAAGTATATTATTTAACAATATTTTTATCTCAAAAGTGTTTCTTAGAAGTAATGTTAAACTTGTCATGAATCTTAACTTGATTGCATCAATGTTGTTGCCAATGCAGGAGGTCATGGATTCAAGTGCACTGAGACGCATCATCATCCTATTTAAGAGTTTGGGAGGAGCTATAGATAGTTCTAGGCACTATATCAAAAAGAGTATACGATAAGAACCTATAATGAGATTAATGTTAAAAAATTGAACAAAAAAATGTATATGATTAATTTATTAACTATGAATGTCATTTGAGAATTGTAATTTATCATATGTCAGAAAATAATCAACTCAAAAAAAAAAATAGAGGAGCCAGATTTTATATCATTTTTAAAGGCAAATTATACAATTAGTCGTCTAATTATTAGATTTTTTTTTGGTCATCAAATTATAAAAAAAATTCAATTTTGTCACTAACGTTATTGTTCGATTTTGTTTTGGTCACCCTATATTAAATTGTTAACGAAAATTATGATGTAACCTTTTTAATTGGCATAATACCACAGTTAGTCCTCAACACTTACACATTCTATCAATTTGGTCTTAATTCTCAATAATCCAATAAATTTAACCTCTGTATTACAAATTTCATCAATTTAGTCCTCAAACTTTTCACCAATCAAATTTCGTTTTATTTTTACCACCAAATCAGTCTTTCTTTCTTCAACCACCCTTGTGTCAACCACTAGCCACCATTCTCTTATTGACCAAAGCCCTTGTAATGGCCCAAATTTAAGGTTATCAGAATAGTGGTTTCGGGACCACAAATCCGATGAGGAAAATTTTATTTTTCTTATATTTTTATGGTCTAAGATTTCACAAAATTATTTCATGAAAATTTTGTTCGAAAATTTTGACGCTTGGGCACTCAATTTAGTCAAAAGGACTAAATTGTAAAAAGTGCAAAAGTTGAGTTCTACATGTTAGAAGTGTCCAATTATTATGAAATTTTAAATTGGAGGTATTTATATGGTAATTAGACCATTGGTTAAGTTGTTAGACAAAAATGGACATGAGATAAGTGAAATAGGAAATTTTTAAGTTAGGGGCAATTTGATAATCTAGTAATTAAAATGAATTAAAAGGGAAAAAGATGGCAAATTATGCTCATCTTCTTCATTTGGACGAAATCAGTAAGGGGGGAAGCCATGGTTATGGTTTTCAAGCTTCCAAGCTCCATAGTAAGTGATCCCAAGTCCCGTTTTTAATGTTCTTTACGTTTTTGGAGTCCCGATAGCTTAATTTAGCTTATTCTAGCAATAATTTAACCTAGGGTTTATATTTGGAAAAATACCCATAGGTAAAAAGTGTTTATTTTGATGTTTTATGATAGAATATGAAGTTATAAATTATGTTAAACAACTTTTTCTAGCCGATTTTAAGCGAAAACGAGTAAGTTGACATAATCGGTAAAAATCTCTAATGTACATAAGTATGTGTTAGAGTGAGAATTTGATGTTGTCATAGAAGAGAAAAATGTTCAGCATGTCATAAAACATAGGAATATGAAATGAAGTTTAATTTCCCGGCCTTGGGGCAAAAATGTAATTATGTAAAAGTTTAGGGGCAAAATCATAATTTTGAAAAAGTTAGAGTCGAGGGCTGTTTTGATGAATGTGAGTATTAAATAAGTTAAATTTGCTATTTTAGACCAAGAAGAACGAAACTCGATGTTAGACAAAGGGAAGAATAAAGTTGAAGACTAAGTTGGTGAATTGAGCTATATTTGGTATCGAGATAAGTTTACAGTAAATAAATGTAATATTTCAATAATTATTATTAATGCTGCTATTTTCCAGCAACTATGAATTTATTTCATGAATTTATTTGGTGATTATCCAAGCATGAAATGATAGAGAATTAAAATTAAATAGTCCCGTTGATACATAAGGATGGTACTGGATACGAATGTCATGACATTTGGGTAAAGAGGTCCCATGTAAGACCATGTCTAGGACATGGCATTGGCACCGAGATGAGAGGTCTCATGTAAGACCATGTCTGGGACATGGCGTTGGCACCGAGATGAGAGGTCCCCCGTAAGACCATGTCTGGGACATGGCATGGGCACCGACATGAGAACATCCCATGTAAGACCATGTCTGGGACATGGCTTTGGCATGTTATTATCAGAGAGACCCGAGTATCCTTATTATTCCAATGTAGCTCAACGGGATAGTAAACGAATCATGTTCATGAAAGTTCAGTTAAGAGCATAAATGACAAGCTCAGGTAAGTTATAAGAGTTAAGAATTTATTATATTATCAAATGATACTCAACATTTCAGCAAGGGAAGAGTAAGTTATGATCACAAGTTAACTAAGTAAACAAGCAAGAGAACTAGAATGAGATTAACTAAAGAGTAAACTAGAGATATAGACACTTGAGTTTAATTATTTGAGTTAAATATTGTTATTTATTTACTAGTAAACTTACTAAGCTTTATGCTTACGTCTTTTATTTCTCTTTCTCTAATAGTATTGCAAGGCTACTTCAAGGATCCTAAAGAAGTCGGAGATCATCCACACTATCAACCACAGCAACTCGGTATTTTTATGTTGAACCATGTTGAGTATGGCATGTATAGGGATTTAGTTATTTTAAATGTTTTTATTTATGATCTTGATAAAGAATGATGTGTAAGTATTTGATGATGAATGGTTGCTAAAATGGTTATGTATGGAAGTGTTTGTTGTTATAAGAGTCTAAGTGATAAACTATGCATGGAAATCATAAAAGGGAAAAATTTTGCAGAGAAACAGAATTCAGGCAGCAACAGGGACGTGACTTTGAAAAATCACCTAGGATAGTATAAAATGAATTAAAGATTGAATGATATATGTATTTAAATCTTGTTGAGTCTATTTTCACATAAAAATAACGGTGTAGCAAAAGGAATTTTATATTTTAAGATATGTGAATTTTGGTGAGACAGGGTCAGAACAGTTTTTGGTGTCCCCTGTTTTGAGTTTAGAAAATCATTAAAAATTGTATAAAAATATTTATGAGTTTTAGTTTATATGTATAGATTTCTTATGGAGTATATTTTATTTATAAACAAGCAGTAGCACTATATGAAAATCTCACAATGATAAATTTTATTTTTAGTGATAAGAGGTTAGGGCAGTCGATTGGTGAAACAAAGGATACTTTAACTAATAAAATGTACTAATTGGCTAAACCAAAAATTCTAAAAATTTTATGGTAGGAAGATATATGAGTCTAGTTTCAGGAAAAATTTACAGAGTTAAATTTCGAGTTCTGTATCTCGATTTATAATTAATTTAGTAACTGCTGCGCGATTGGACAGATTGCTGTAAATAGTAAAATTAATTTTTTAAAACAAGTTTTTATGCTTCGAATTAGTAAGATAAGATAAGTAATGCCTTGTGCTCGACTCCGGAAAGGTCTCGGGTAAGGGGTATTACAGCCCTCTCCCATAACCTTTCCTTGCACCTTCAACACCCACAACTACATCCACTGTTGCTACAAAGCCCAATCGTTCCTAACTTCAAGTTGCAAGTAGCCCTCTAAGTTAGTCGCACCACCATATTAATCAGGGCCCCTCTGCCTTAACATAGCCACTGTATCTGACCAAAGCTTCTTCCAACAACCTAAGAATGTTCATTGTACCATAAGACAACACCAACACAACTTCATATCAGTGCTTTAACTAGCTTCTAGCCACCTAGCCTCCAACGTGCCCTGGTCACCTTGTTGCACCAAACCCATACATTCTTACATCATTGGATTAAGTTGTCCCTACACCTACTTCACTAGTCCAAGCCACCAGTACACTGCTCAAGCCCAACACAGCTCAAATAAAAATGGCCTAATAAAATTTGGAGAGGAAAGAAAAGAGAAGAAAGGGATAAAAGAGTGAATTTGATCTTTGAGAGTTTTCCTTGTGAGTGATTAGAATCGAGGGAGAAGAATGAATGAATTATTGTGATTGAGATAGGAAATTTATTATGATGTGAACTAAACAGTGACAGAGGGTGCCTCAAGAGCTCAAACCAATGCTAAGAGCTCTTTGTCATAAGTCGAATAATTTAGTTGAGCACCATTGAGTTTTTCACTAAAGCAAGCAATTGAGCACTTGTCTGGCATTAGAACCGCTCTTATGCCAATACTTGAAACATCACATTCCAATACTAAAAACTAAAAACTAAAATCAATACACATTCTCCATTTGCCTTTAGCCTTTTTTACTATGACGACGTTTGATACCCAGTCAAGGTACGCCATTTCCCAAATAACCCCCACTGAAAGCAATTTCCTACCTTTTGTCTAATGGCTTCCACAACCTGTAGAGAGAACCTTATTCTTTTTTTTAACCAACTTAACTTCAAAAAATACATTCAGCCGATACACAATCACCTGTAGAACCACACTAGGTATGTTCGCTTCTAACCGTGTAAAAATATCTGAATTCTCCCTCAAACACTATACTAAGTCATTATTTTCCTCTTCTAATAATGTCTATGAAATCCTCACAAACTTTTCTATGTCATCATAAAATAATTGCAAAGTTTCTATTACCTCTATCGCCTCTAGCCTGCAAACTCTTTCCTCGCTTCTAACATCCAAACTATTCAAATCTAAAACTTGACTAGCTACCTCTACCTGTTGCAAACTTTGAACTTGTAGCTCCTGCTCGCGAGTCTGTTTAACTGACAACATATGGCATTGCCTGGCTAATTGCTAGTTAGATTTCATGAATCCTACCCTTGTTTTGGTAGGGAATTTAATTTTTATGTAAAAGGTGGCAATCATCATTCTAGTCATTTGCATAATAGAGCGCTCGAAAATGGCATTGTAAGCCATGGGATGGTCTACCACAAAAAATTAAACGTATTCTATAGTAGTGTGCTCACCATCCTCAAGGGTAACAGGTAGAGTGATACACCCTTTTACCTCGACGGGTTGGTTAGCCATATAAAGGGCTCACCTTCTTCAAAGCTTGTTCTTCCGATCTAATCTTATGACACGCTTTCTAAGTTAAAACCACTACAACACTTCCACTATCAACTAGAATTATCTTAACCTCAAATCCAACAATAGTTGCTGTCACCACCATAGGTCATTTCTTTCCTTGCCACACACTAAATCCTTATCTTCCTCATTAAATTTTACCCTCTATTTCTCTTGCTAATGTAATCTTTTGGGCAAACTAATAGACATCACACTTCTAAGATAAGCCTTTCTCTTTGTGTTACGTCACCCATTCTTCATCTGTACCAACTTTGACATGTATTGTGCCTCTGACCTTCTGTTTCCTTTATCAGTACCTCGTGATCTCTGTCGCGATG
Organism: Gossypium hirsutum; assembly: GCF_007990345.1. Taxonomy (NCBI): domain Eukaryota; kingdom Viridiplantae; phylum Streptophyta; class Magnoliopsida; order Malvales; family Malvaceae; genus Gossypium; species Gossypium hirsutum. The sequence continues at coordinate 38,621,223 of NC_053445.1, read as the reverse complement.
GTGAAGCTTCCTCTATGGCATCCTTCAAAGAGAAACAATTATCTATCTTGTAACTTCCGTCATTATGAAAACTACATTTGTCCCTTAAATTAGACTTTAACTGATTGGGTCGCATAGGTGGTGGACTCGATAAAATTCCTAAGCTTCTAATCTGATTAAGGATATAGGCACAAGAAACATTTGAAGGAGTGTAAACTTTAAATTTTCCATGAGGAACATATTTTCTCGTGTGCTCACCTTGAGGCCTTTAGGATGCCCTTGGTGTCTCATTTTGTGAATAACTCCTTTTTTGTCCCTCACATTGGACACGTAGGTTCTGAGAAGAAGGACCTTGCTAGCTACGCATACTCTGACGACTTCTAAAATGTCTATCATCCCTCTGAAAGGTACCACGAGCTACTCTCTTAATTTTTTTAACTTCAACAAACTTATGCGCCCTCTTATATAAGTTGGCCAAACTCTGCGGTCTACTATTAGTGAATGAGGATTGAACATGCTCATTTTGAACTCCTACAATGAAGGCATCAATAGCACATTGATCCTCTAAGTTCTTCGTGTTCAACATGGTTGCATAAAATCGTTTTACATAATCTTATAAATATTCTCCATCTCTTTACTTCACTGGCATTAAAACCACTAGGGTGCTCATTATCCTTTTATGGGCACGAAACCTACCCAAAAACATCTGACCCAACTATGAGAAGCTTTGAATAGAACCCTGTAACAAAGCTAAGTACCAATCCTTCGCGTTTCCCTTGAAAGTTGTCATGAAAGCCTTACACTTCATTGCGTCAGAATCCCCTAACACATTCATATAATCATTATATTGCATGAGATGTACTCTTAGGTCCCTTCTACCTTCAAACATCTCTTTTGATACTTTGAACTGTGGTGAAAGGCCCACAGCTGCAACCTTCAGAGACAAGGGGTTGTTAAAACCGACAACCAATCCATATCCTGTACATTAGGGTGTAACGCCTGAATGTCTTTACGCAGAGCATCCATCTCATTTTTCCACAGCATTGCATGTTCTCCAATAACCTCCTCTTGGAGAGACGCAACATTGTCCTGGAGATCAGAATGGTCGAATTGCATCTTTCTCCTCAATTATTCATTCTGTCTTAGCAGCTCTTGGTGAAACAAGTATTGTTGTTTCTTGAACCTGGTACTCTGTTGAGTCATCTACTCTTTCATTAGTCATAGTTGTTCTTACAAACCAAATAATTGTTGTGGTGATGCTCCCTGATTAGAGGAAAAAGACAACCACTGACCAAAAGGAACATTAAGATCAAAAGAGTTAGAGGCACCTCCTTGACTTGAGTTACCTAAGTTCTCTGTTTGATCAGTGAACCAACCAGTGAAAAGGTCCATCTCTCATGGTTGATTACCGGTGTCAAAACCTCCAACTTGATTTGATGGGAAGTTGCTAGGGAAGTTCTCGTTACGGTGAACCATCTTTTTTTTCTTCTAAATTTCTGATCATCGGATGTCTATCCACGTTCAACACACTATATTGTTGAATGTTTTTTTGAGTACCCCTATTAATTAGACTAATTTCCCTATTTATATGATATGATTCCTAAATGTGACGTCCTAAGTAGGCCCCCATGCATGCCAACATGTACCCTATTCTAAGGTTAGCACGTGTTCCCTAAGTGTAGGTTCGCTTGCATGATGACGCGAACTCATGTAAGCGAACTATGTAAGCTATCACTACTAAAGAGGATCGGGTCAAGCCCAGGCAAATAACGGGTCGATAATGGTAAACACCCTAAGAAATCGTATAATTAATAATTAATTTCAATATCAAGTAGTGAGTAAATAAAGAAAGTAATATTTAATACAATATAATTATTATAAACTTATTTATAAATTAATCAATTTTAATTAGTTAAACTATCAATATAATAACATTAGAGATTGTGAAAATTTTAAAATATTAAATACAATTTCAATTAGTGACAACATAAATATAATAACATTTAATAGAATAAGTGTAGTAATTATGCACTCAATCGTACATGTATGTATCCATTTCAATTTCAATTAGTTAAAATTTGAAAAATATTAGACACATTCAAGTGTACAAATCTTGAGCATGATCAATTCATTGCATGTATAATGTTAATGTATATGTTATAACTTTACCATATTGATAGGATGATTCTAGAATTTGTGAGTATCGGCAAACAACAAAAACTAGGAAAATTTATCATGACAATTCTTGTATTAGACATCGGACTGCATTTAGTCTTTTCTATTTAAAAAATAGATAAGTTAATTCTTGTTATTAGATGAAAGAACAAATTGGTTCTTCTATAAAAAATTTCATCTCTTTTTACTGTTAAAATCCGATCCCTCTACTTAGCATGAGGTATCATCACGTGTCACTGTTTGATTATTTCGTCGGTCATGCCAATTTTTTACAATACAAATAAATAAATTTTTAGCAGAAAAATCGATTTGCTCTTAGAGTTCATGTATAAGGACTAATTTACCTATTTTCTTAGTAAAAAATGTAAAATATAATATGACTCTTAGTATAAGAAGATTGATTGATGAGGATGAATGGGATTGGGACTGGTTTTAGATTTGTTTGGGTTAAAAGAACAGCCCTTTTGGTTGTTTGATTTAGTTGAAGTTAATAGGCCTCCTATAGGATGGTCTTGATGGCTATTTGATGCGTTGACAGTCAAGATATTACTCTCATTTAACGAAACTATACAATATTAAATGTCGTTATATTCATTTTGTGAAATTCCTATATAAATTGTACGATTAGAGTTGGAATATAATAGTATTCTTATATTTTAAGAAATCTAGTAATTTTATTTGATTATGATTTAAAAATATGAAAAGCTGGAATTAGTTTTGATTCTACTTACCACTCATATTTTCAGTCAAAAAGGATTTACAATTACTTCATCCCTAATTAATTTAACTCTAACATAATTTTTGCATACAATACAAAGAGTTCGGTTCATGCTCAAACTTGATTTTTTTCATAAAAAAAAAGTTCCAGTCTGAGACAGGACTCAGGCTAGCTAAACCTCGATTTTACTATCTTAAATATAAAATATTAAAAATATCTAATTCTATATTAATATTTATATATTTTTTTATAACAAATGTAAATAAAACGATTTTTAAAATAATTTAACCTAAATTCTAGTAAAGTTGACTGGATTAAAAAAATTACTCGAATCTAATCCAACTTGAACAGAGTCAACTCAGTTGGATGAGCCGTGGACGATTACACTTGTCTAAGAATTGATTAGTCCGCCCAACCTGCTAGGTCCGACCCAAATCAGGTCAAATTTGGATAAGAATTTTTACACTTCGAAATTCTATTTAAATAAAAAATGTTTTTTCAACTAAAAATATTTCTTTAATATTTTTATTAATTTTTTAATAGTAGAATGAATTTTTTGGATGGTTTAGGTTAGCCTAAAAACAAGCCTAAACTTGAATTTTTTTTTTTAAACTGGACCTCGGTTCATCTAACCCATAGATATTTCTAATAACATGATTACATTGAAAAAGAATGTGTGTCTATAGTTCATTCATTCATAAATATTCGTAGGATTCGAATCTTTCAATTAAAAAACCTTCACTTGGTAGGAATGCATCTAAAAAAATGATGTTGTAATTAACCTGAATTTAACAAAATAATTTTAACAGTGTTAATAGCTGGACTTGAATTTTAAAATTTGAAAAAGTAGAGAAACTAAATTCCTAGAAATAAAAGTATAAGGATAAAACTTTAAATTCGTGAAAAATACAAGGACTAATGGCATATTTTAACTTTACTTTTTTGATGAAATGCAATTCATTACTACTTCTATCCAAAATATCCAAGAGCTAGGTACAAAGTTTAGACTAATTATTATTAGGGATAAATTTCAAAATTATATATGAGCTTTGATTTAATGTACAATTGTGGTGTCATGAAACTCTAATTGTGGCTCAAATATATGCTTGAAACTTTAATTTTGATTTAATCATACACATTTAGAAATATATATATATCAAATTATATTTATCTTGGATAAATATAATTATTTATGTATAAACATAAAATGATGTTATAACAATAATTGTGTTAATAATTTACAAGAATTGGATCAAATCAAAATTCATGTATAAAATTACATATTAAATCATAATTGATATATAATTTTAATATTTATCCCAAAATAATCTCAGTCTTGTTCACAGATTCTTTTCCTTTAGTAGTGACATATTGACTGTTTGATTTTGTGGCTATATTAAAACAATTGTATGTATCCTTGTCAACATAAGGAAAAGTTTGAATTGACTTTCTCAAAGATCTCTACCTATAAGAATTTAACTATAAAAGGGATTTATTTGAAAGAAAATTTATTTTACAATTCTAAGCCACATGTTGCGTAGCTTAATAAGGGATTATGCTTAAAAGAAAGAAAAGGCTGCTATCTAAAGATTCCAAAAACTGATGTTAGAAGGGGGATTCAACATTGGAAGCTTCATATCAACTCATACTATTTTTCATTTTTTCATCCATAAATGGGGTGTCTTATTGCATTTTATGACTCATAATATTTAATATTCTGCTAGATGCTTTTGGAACCCAAGAAAATGGCTCTTGGATTTCCTTTCCTATGATTTGGTTCAGCATTAAGTTTTGGAAAGAGGTGTAAAAGGACTATTGATTATAGATGGAGTTAGTTGCTACAAGTTATAGAGTCATGATATTTTAGTATTATTTATTTTTGGCTTTTTTATGTGTATTTTTTTTATATAAATTTAACAAAATTAAGATATTTTTAATTGTTACAGTAAACTAGTATTTTTAGAGTAAGATTTAACGGTTATCTTTTCCCATTTAAAAAATATATATCATCGAGAAGATTCGGGATGGAATTTATAATTGATATGTCTTTGATCTTTATTATTTACAATTTAAAAATTATTGAAAAATATGGAACTGGTAATTGAGTGTCAATGGAGTGCCCACTCCCTTATCATTGAAGTTGTTTAAGATAATTTCCATATTTGAGATGTTGGCAATTATTGAACGATATATATGGGTTGTGTTGATTACGTGGATGATGTCTAGCCCATTATTGAAGACTATAACACTTGAGGAAACATATTTTGGATATTGGGTCAAATCAGATTACCCTATTTAATCACTTGGATCGTGAATATTAGATTGAATTGAATTGAAACACCAATTGCTTAACCGTCAAGAGTCCATGTTTATCTTGTACTTTATTATTATTTTGTATTTAACATATTCTATTGTTGTTTAATAGAGATTGATACAGATCTTCTTATGTTAGCAAGTATCAAAATATTCTATAATTGAGATATTTGTACAAGTTATTGTACTGAGAGAATTAAACACTTAATCTATCCTTACGAGACACTTTATTTTATGAGTGTATATTAATAGTAAAACCTTTAGTGTTGTGATTTTACTTGTTGAATTCATAGAGGAAAATTTAGTGGTGATAGTATCATTCTTCAAGGTGCAAATGTGCAGAAATTGTCACGGGTGTGTGATAGATTAGGATCACTTGTTGTAAGTGTTGAAGATAATGGATATTTCTAACCAAGCTAGGCTCGCAGATGTAGGAAAATCGAACTACAAAAATAAATCTTGTGTCTTCTGTTTGTTTACTATTTTACTTTCAGTGGTGAAGAAGTGACCACTCTCTTGTCACTCCTTCACAGTGTGTAGCTTTTATCTTAGTAACATTTTAAAAGATTCAAAGATAATTAATATGGGTAATAAATTGAAATTATGGATTGATTTGTTCAAGCTGGACAAAGGAACACTCCAAAGTTTATATATCGAAGGTCCATTCTTCCTTGGAATATATTGAATTGAACATGCATATTTCTATTCATTACAAGGGAGTTTGCTTGGTGAAAAATTTTGTAATTAAATTGTCCTATTGATTATTTTCTTAAGCTTTCTGGAGAGAATTCTTAATTTGTGAGTGAGTTCAGTTTTAAATGTATGATAGTTGGGCTGTAAGAATTGATTGGTTAGGCTTAAATCATAATTTGTACTATGAGTTTATAGTAGATCCCTTATTGAGAATATGATAGCACATAGATGTGTCTTAAATAAAATAAGATTTTATCTTTTGAAGATGAGACACATTGCAATATTTTGAAAATGCATAGGTCAATGTAATATAAAACATTTCATATTTTACCAAGCATTAAATCCAAGAGAAGTAGAACGTCATGTAAACTAATTGAAATTATAGAAGGAAACATAGTTTCTTTACCCACTTAATTAGTTAATTGAATTCAATACTAATTCTAATATATTAGTAGTTTATCAATACGAAAAATAATTTTTATATGGTGGAGAGAAACAATAAGTTAGGTACTATAAAATAAAATGTGGAAAAGTAATTAACTTGAAGTAAAAATAAATCAAGCGCAAAAATTAGTTGTTAAGAAAATGCTTTGATTAATGTGATTAAGCAACCAAAATACTTAACTTACGCTACATATGATGTTGGCAATCCAAGTTAGCACCTAGTGCCCTCTCGAGTCTAACTAGGCTCCAAGATGGAATAATCTTCGTGTGATTGAATAAGCTTTGTGATCCTTTCGAATCTTCATGAAGTGGTGTGATTAAGAAGGAAATCGCAAAGTGTTCATTTTGGATCTTCACTTAAATATAACATTATCTGAGCGTCACTCCAAGATAGTGGGGCTAAGTTCACTTCAATAATCAACCAAACAATCATAAACGTACTCGAATCATGTAGATTAAGAACTTAACCCATTAACTTTGAGTAAGACTCAACCACAATAAGTGTTTAGCACATAATGGGATTGAATAATTGAATACAAAATATAAAAAGCATTATCTCAAGATAAACAAGAAATGAAAGTAGAAAATTGTAAGCCAAATTGTCGAATTAAATATTCTTCTAATCTTGAATATTATTCATATATTCAAAATATAATTCTTTGAATGCTTCAATATTCAAGATACTTACTAGCTAGTTATAAAGGAAAACAATAAACCCTGGAGTATATACAAGAAAAGGAAAAATAAAGAAAAGAAAAATATAAAAAAAGTATCTAAACCTAAAATTAACCCTTTTAGCTAGCCTTCTCCCCTTATTATGATGACCTCATGTTCTTATTGATAAAAAAAACCTTGGCATTGAGTGGAATGATCATTTTCCCCTTGAAAGATTTTAAAAATGTTGGTTAACTTCTTAGAGTCTCAACACAAGGATCTTTGCATCACAACACACCAAGGTTGTCAGGCTAGATCCTTATCCTTAATTTAGCTCATGCGTCGCAACACAATTGAATGTATAACATCTCTTAAGTGATGTTACAATCAATACCTTAAGGCATCACTGGTCCCTCAGTTTCCTAATCATGAACCATAATCAATTTGATTTGTTGTTATGCAATTTATTAAGCACCGCTCAAAAGTTTATTACTTCACATGTAACTAAAAGGGTTAATATATAATTTGGCCTTTGAACTTGTCCATTTGTACTTAGCTGGTCCTTGAACTTTTATTTCATCAACTAGGTTAGTACCTTCGCACTAACACCGTTAGTTAAATTGATGTGGCATTTTTAGCCAATCCAATGGTGCCACGTGGAAAAAAAATTAAAAATATAAATATATAAATTATGCTTGCCATGTGGCATTTTGGGAAGCTGCCACATGGAACCACCACATTGGCTAAAAATGTCATGTCAGCACAAACTAACGATGTTAGTATGAGGGACCAACCTGGTTGATGGAATACAAGTTTAGGGACCAAATAGGTCCAAAAAAATTTTAGGGACCAACTAGGAACAAATGGACAAGTTCAAGGGCCAAATTATATATTATCCCTAACTAAAATCATACTCCATTACGCATGGTTGATAAGTATCATTCCATTTGCTTATGTTTCGGTACTTTAAGTTATGGTATCAGTACCACTACCATGGATATTGATACATAATCATTTTCAAATATCTGGGTTAGAAAATGATATTTAGTCACAATGAAAGTTTAAAGGTTTTGTAAACGAAGTCAAGTTGTGATATTTATAGTAACAAACCTTTTTTCCCAAAAAATACTTGTGCTTTCCGCAAGACGAATTTAAATTGTTCCCGACTTTCAACCGAATGACCTTCTCCGCCATCCTTGTACCCTGAATTACATTGAGGGTGGGCTCGAGCTGTAACACCCTATGCCCGACTCGATCGTCGGGTCCGGGCTACAGTGCTTCACATTTTTTGTTGAAGCAACTATGATCAAAATAAATACAATCTCATACCATTAGATATACAAATACAATTATTACAAGCATATAATGTGATAAGTAATCATTTTAGAGTTTTATACGAGCCTACAAAAGCTCTAAAGATAACCTAAGATAGTAATAGGATCAAATTGTAAAAAATTCAAAATACAGAGTCAATGTCACAACGAGACGAATTTTCTTGTCGCAGCGTGACATACTGACTTGGCCTCGTCGAGATGATGGGGTTTCTCGTCGTATCGTGGCCTGAAATTCAAATCTCGTCGCGACAACATGTAATTTTCCAATGATAAGTCTAAATTATATAGGTTTATTTAGCACCTTTCTATATGGAATTTATGCAAATCCCGAACAATTGGATAGCTAATTGTGTAATTTTAGTTCATATTGAGACATTAGGCATAATTTAAGTAAATTTTGTAATTTTACATAATTAGGTGTTAATTTTACATAATTTCACTAAGTTATGCTACATGAAAATTTCTTTCTTAAAATGTTGCAATATGGACCATTAAATTACTCAATGTTGGGAACTAGTAAGAAAACATATGCAAGTAAGCTAATTATCCAACAATGTGGATGACAAGCTAATGAATTGGGCTCATAAAAATTGCTCTAACTCAGCTTGAAAAGTGGTTGCTGAAAAGAATTAGTTTACTTTCTAATTGGGTTGCCAAACCGTCCAATAAAGGGAAGAGGAGCCCAAATTCGACAAAGACATGAAAAATCAGCCCAAATCAGCTTTAGAACAATTGGATGAAGGTCCCTACATGTGTGAAAAATTACAAATCAGCCCCAACAAAGTCCATTGATTGTTGTCCAACCCCATGCCTTGAATTAAGGGAGAATTGGTCACAAATCAAGCAACCAACAACCCCTCATCTCGCAAATCATGGTCGGCCAAGCATGAGAGATTCTTAAGGGATGTGCATGCTATTTTTAGCAAACTCCTTATAACACCCCAAAACCTGGCCTAAAAGTTTAGACCAAATCTCGCAGGTTACATTGGCCACCGAAAGTGGCGGAAACAAAACTTTAATTCAAATCAAGAAAAACTTTTTGTTCATTATGTTTGAAACAATATTAAACCGGTGTCAAACATTCGGAAATAAAATCCACATTTTCTAAAATTCAATCCAAATAACACCTTACGAAAGTCCAGCATAAAAACTTGTACCACAATTTATATAATCGTTTTACAAACCGACTTAAAATTAACCGTATAAAACTTATGAGATTTTACTTAAACCAAATCAAACCATATCTTTCTGAGACCTCCAGTATACCTATTCCAGCTCTAAAACACGTAATGTACCTGAAAGGAAAAACACTACAAAGATGAGCTATGCGAGCTTAGTGTGAGTCCGAAACATGAACAGATGACAAAAGACGGAGTGACACAATAAATACTTCAGACAAGCATATGTATAAAAATATCACTTGCGAAAGTCTCAATCAGTATGTCAAATACAATATCAAACTACAGAAATGATATTCCAATCATATGCAATAATCAGAACATATTACATGACATTAACTATATTGTCAATAACCAAAAGTTCACACAAGCAACAAAATGTTCTGACAAGCAGACGTATATCCAGATGCGAATGGATGCACAAGTCAAAATCTCACCCCACCAACCAAACACCACTTCGTCCATCCAGCACACCACGTAAGGGATATGGTAGGCCTGTCCACCATGCACACCACATAGAACCATAATAGGTTCATCCACCCTACACAACATAACATGAAACTATGCCACTTGAGTAATTGTATACAGTTGAGTGGATATACGTATAGGATAGTGCGATAAACCGCTATACAAAAGTATTGCAGTTAAAACTGCTACTTCTATCTTCCCTCTCTTCATCGTCAGATCCTAAAATTTTCATGCTATGCAACAATGCACACATTATGCAGACAACACACATAAATGGATACTAACATTTCCAGTTGAACAGATTCATATTTGATTACACTTGTATTCTAATATTCAGTTACGACACCAATAATAAACTCATACTTATTTATCACATAAACGAGCAATAAAATTAAAGCCCATAAACGCACATATATACACGAACCAAACTAAATTGAGTCCCAAACACACTTACCGAAGCTTGACTAAGGGTCGGATTACACAGAAACATAAAACAGACAGTTTATGACTTAAAACAAAAATTCTGCAAAATAGGGCCATATAGCCGTGTTGAGGCCTACACGCCCATATGGAGGAGACACACGTTCGTGTGACCAAGTTCCATGACCGTGTGAGTAGCCTGTGTAACTCACTATCCAAAAGTACCAAAAATAAAGAGCAGAGGAAACACGATCGTATGGAGATCTCAAACGTCCGTATGGAGACACACACCCGTGTAGAACTAAAAACCCTAATTTTCCAATTGCATATAGCGTGTGGACCACCTGTGTGCGGCACACGTCCATGTGGCCACCTGTGTGGCCACCCGTGTGGTCACGAAACCATACTGAAACATAATAAAATTTGTGTTTTTGATATCAAAATGATCCCCATCCTTTGGTAACCCAAAAATATATCGAAATATGTAGAATATCATGCAAGCCATCAATAACTCAACACTTAAAATCCACAATTTCGGAGACACACCTTAAATCGGAATTGCAAATAACAAGGATTAATCGCTTCGCCTCCACAAGATTATTTTGACTCATATCCGATTACACGAAACACATAAAAGCAATCACCTTTGATGGAACGATAGCTAACTAGTGCGTAAAACAGAAGAAGCAAGAAACAAACAAAATTGAAATTTGGAAAGAATAGAAAAAAAGAGAGGAACAATGGGGAAGAAAAAGAAAAATTAAGAAAAACGTGAAACTTTGTTTTTTAATTTTAAAAATAACTTCCCATTTTAAAATAAAATAAAATAACAAAAAACATAAATATCAAAAACACTTATAGGGATTCGAACACGAGACCCAGAAATAAGTTAACACGCTCACAACCACTGACCCAGCAGGTTCATTCAAATATTAAAACGTGAAACTGAACCCAAACGTTCAACCCACTCATTGACCCTAACCGCAAATCTCAAAACTTCTAACTCCAGATTCCAGGATGTTACAACTCACCCTTACAGACGCCTAAACCCAAAACTCAACACTACGCTCCCACTGTGCACTCTGATCATGGTGCAATACCCTACCATACGTAACCTTAGAATCTCGCCTACATAACTAGAACATTGAACCCCTACACCAGATCAAATCATTTGACTATTACATAAAGACAAACACTATCCATAATTAGAAAGTCAACTCTACTCAACAATAGCACGCAAAATCAAATTAACCTACACCATACTTGACTAAATGTCACCGAGGACAGTCCCTAATCCGATGCCCCGTGGATTCGCATTTGAGACACACTCTCAACTTTTTCCAAAAATCGCCCAGATGATACTTCTTACAATGCCTACAAACTGACACACTCGCGCCACTACTAGACCGGCCCACATTATTCTTACTCTGTCGAGACCTGACACGCTTCACAGATCGAGGCTCCAACCTCGAAGGACTACGATCTCTTTTCTTCCCACAATCCTCACACCTACCTTGAACCATCTCTCTAGCTCTCTTTAAATAGCCTTGAAGACTTTACCTTGAACCATCTCTCTAGTTCTCTTTAAATAGCCTCGAAGACTTTCTCTAACACTTCTTTCACAACCTGAGTCAACACCTCAATGCCAACCTCCAGGTCATCGCTACCCGAAGCTGGCGGAACTGCATTGACTCCCGAATCTTAAATAGACACACATCTCAAAGAAGCTGACGATTCCCCAAGAGACTCACCAGGCTGATCTTCACGATCCCGCTTACCATTAGAATCCATGACGAACCTCGAAATTAATCTTAAAAAATCTACAATACGAAAACCGAAGACAACACAAATATTAAACATTACAGTTCTAATCTTACAGTACTAATCTTTACAATCCAAAAGTTTCGTACGAACCAGCATTGGAGTCTCAAACATTCCATTTGCATAAAATCTTTTTCAAAACACCGTGGTACAGTTTCTCCAAATACTTCTTTTTTTAACGAACACACATGCACACGGATGCGTAAAACCACAGGCTGAGTTTTGCAAACCAGGCTCTGATACCACTAAATGTAACACCTTAAAACTCGTCCTAGAAGTTTAGACCGAATCTCGGATGTTACATTGGCCACCAAAAGTGGCAGAAACAAAAACTTTAATTTAAACCAAGAAAAACTTTTTGTTCATTATGTTTGAAACAATATTAAACCGACGTCAAACATTCGAAAATAAAATCCACAGTTTCTAAAGTTCAATTCAAATAACATCTTACGAAAGTTCAGCATAAAAACTTGTACCACAGTTTATATAATCATTTTACAAACTGACTAAAAATTAACCGTATAAAACTTATGAGATTTTACTTAAATCAAATCAAACCATACCTTTCTGAGACCTCCGGCATGCCATGTTCAGCTCCGAAACACAGAATATACCTGAAAGGAAAAACACTACAGAGATGAGCTACTCGAGCTCAGTGTGAGTCCGAAACATGAACAAATGAAAAAATACGAAATGACACAATAAATACTTCAGACAAGCATATGTATAAAAATATCACTTATGAAAGTCTCAATCAGTATGTCAAATACAATATCAAACCACAAAAATGATATTCCAATCATACGCAATAATCAAAACATATTCCATGACACTCCCAAGCTCTCCCTTAAGTATAAATAGCACTTTCCATTCACCTTTCAAACCATCCATCAACACTCAAAATTCTATCATCTTTCTCTTACTCTTCCACACCTAAAGCTCTCCACCTTTCCATTTTCTTTTAGCTAGCATTTCCTTGAGAAAAACTATCTTGGCTCCACTTTGAGGAGCAATTTGCGAAGGAGAAACCACAGAAATTGGAGGAAACCACCATGAACAGTCTTCAGGGAATCACTATATTCATCAAAAGTTTTTTCTTCCTTTGTCTTTAATTTGTTATTATTTTTTAAACATGTTTGCAAAATGTTTGATTATTTTTCCATTAATAATGATGACTTAAATTGTTTTAGATATAATAATTGCAATGATTTGATTAAATTCATTCAATTCATGTTTTATTATTCTGTGCCGCAATTGTTCATGCTTCCAATTAAAATCATTCATGTTATTCATGCATTAAAATATGTTTGGATGCATTAGAATTAGTTGATTAATCCGAACCAGATAGCGATTAGTGGACACAATAATTGGAAGGTGCATGCTTAATTTATATCCGACCCAGAATAAATCAAATGTTTGTAATGATTCCAAAAGAATTCTATTACCTTGCATACCTTTAGGTTTATGTGATTAAATTGTTTCAAACCGACCCAGTCCCTGTTACTTTACATAAACTCTAAGGAAGCCTTAGTTAAATATGGACATAAAAATATACATGTTTTCCTAACTATAATCTTTGAAAAAACTTATATTAGATTCCAAGTTAATGAATGATCGAGTTACCATGAAAATTTTCCGGAACATTGTTAAACATGATAAAGAATGAATTGAGTCAAGTGTTGTGTTCTAACTTATTCATGTTATTGTTGTTAAAACTTGTGAGTTGCTGCTAAACCATTTCATTGCATTTAGGTTAATTCATTTGCATATAGTTAATTAATTTAATTTTAACATCCATCACCTTAAAAATATCATGTTTTCTTTAACTAATTTGTAAATTCTCAATTTTACAACTATTAATTAACAGATACAATCCATGTGGAGACGATACTCTCTTACTTATTACTTTATAATAACTGTGTACACTTGCACATTCCGCCGCGAACCCTCCAACCACTTTTCTAAATGCATTCACACATTAACCAACTAATATTTGCAACTATATAGTATCAATTCTTGCAACTCAATACATTATACAATACTAGGCCAATACCTTATCACCTACAAGTCATTTACCTAATGCAAATCATTTAAATCATTCACACAATTACCTATTTCACCAAGTTCATATATATTTACAACATTTCATACCGTTTCAAGCTACGCTTATTCCATTGTAAGATATAAACATTTAACCAAAAGTCGTACATAAACCATTAGGCATTAAGTGCATTTACATATAAATTTTTATATTGGAAGATTTAATGAGCTTACTTGAGTGTGCAGGATGTGTATTTCTAAGCCTAAAAGCCTTAGGAACGATACTCAAGTGTGACACAAGCTTCCTAAGTCGCAACACATGAAAACGAATGCAAGACTTTGTATTCGTAGTGTAACACCTGAATTTCTAATAACCCGAAATTAGAACGAACAAGGGACTAAATTGAAAGAAACCGCAAGCTGGCAACCTATATTGGAAGAAAAAAAGAAAGCTGGAAACTGAATTGGACATGGTTGAGATTCAATTCTGGTTCAATTAGGGTGGAACCAACTAGTTCCTTAGTAGGAGGCATAATAATTAGTGATGCACGACTCTCATAAGGTTGAAAGAAGCACGGGAAGGGTTATAAATAGTTGGGAAATAGCTCTCAGGAATGATTTTCTTCTTGACCTTGTCTCAATTTCTCCCGTTCTTCATCCTCTTTGGTAGCTCGAAGAAGGAGCAATCATGAAAAGGTATGCATGGAGCAAACTTCATGAGGAAGAAGCTAGAAAAGTAAGAAAAACAATAAGCGAATAAAATTCTTAACATTTCCATATGCGTAAAAGTTAAGAAATAAAGCTAAAGAGCTTCAAGAACTGGTTTAAGGGATCTGCATTTTATGAAAGTAGGGAAATCATTAATTCTTTTTGTTTATCAACTTAATTAATTATCTTTTCTTACCATTAACTATTTTCTTACTTATAGATAAAGTTTCATGCTTTTATCGGTATGCAACTAATGCTTAGCCTCATTTACCAAATCTATAATACTGTTATAAGTCATTATTTGAATATTTTAATGCTTTAAAGCTTTTACCATATTTAATTCATTTACTATATCCCATTTTTTAGTATTGGCCATGAGAATCTATAACTCCTTAGCTTTAACTATAGCAAATCTAACAACTATTATCTTTAGTAAATTATAAACATCTCACATTCTTAGGACCTTTAGCTTAAGACATTAACTATGTTTCATAGCCATATATCTCTTTTCCCTACGGTATGGTATCCACTTCTCTTGCGCTGTGGTCGTTTTACTATTTTTATTACAATACTAATATCATTTTATGGATATAATCCATTTGACATATTTAGTATGATTTAAGTCTTTTATTACAATTCTTTTTCTGTTCTCTTTACTTTTTTATATTTTAATAAACTCATAGATAACAGTTTCAACCAAACTCTTTAATGTGTAAAATGTAAATACTATCGTATGTAAATCACCCACGCGCAAATGGTACTGTTGGGTGCAAAGCATAACCCGCATTATACCTATCATATATGACAGCACAACACTACCATCTGTATTCTATGAAATGTTAATTATATTTAAATAATTTTCACGTTGGTTTACCTGAAAAATTATAAAAATTAATTACTAATAACTCTATTCAAATCATTAACCAACCATTTTATTCAATCAATAATCACATTAAATCTTTAATGATTAACACCATTTAGGTACCCAATGGTATATTAATACCTATATAAAAGGTAATGCTTCAATTTTCAAGTAGATGGATTTAGAGTTAAAATTGGACCACATCATATAAAACATGTAATAAGCTAAGAAATGAAAATAATATGGAAAATAATGAAATATTAAATTGTACAAAAAATTACATGAATGTAACATAGACACACGATTGTATCAAAATCAACATAAAATTAGTTACTAACACATAAATATTTAAAACAATTTATATACAATATTCTTGATGGGTTAATCAAGCTGGGAGGAGGAGATGAGGATAGGCGCTTTACCTTACTTGGAGCAAAGCAAAAAGCCATCGGAGACAACTTTTAGAGGAATTGGAAGAGAATTTGGAGAGAAGGGTGAGGTAGAATGGTATAGTAAGAGAGAGAGATATTTTTTTGCTAGAGATATGAATTTTTATACCCTTACCTGTGATTTCAATGTCTAATTCGAGTGCTCTCGAGAGGGGTTTTCAAATAGTTTATCTAGCTTACTACACGGTCAAATGTTAATAAATATGATTATATTTTTTCTTTAAATTGAATTACTATGATTAATTATATAAAATATAAGATGAAATAAAATAAGAGACGTAAATTGAATCATTATGAAAAATTAAGCAAAATATGATAAATGAAAGAATGAAAAAAACACAAGACAAGTATACAACCATGTAAAAATTTACTTAAACATGTAATATATACAAATTTATGATACTTTGAATGAAAAAAATACAAGTACAAACATATGCAAAAAAAATTAATAATATAAACATAAATAAAGTATTGTGATGTAAATTTTAAATAAATTATAATATTTTAAACTAAAAAACCACCTATTTTTATTTTAATACCTAAAAGAGTCTTAAAATCATTAAAAACGTCGCTGATTGGGCTAAAAAAATCCTCTTATTCTAATTGGGATTCAGATATTATAACAAGTTAAAATATCCGACCCGAACCCACTCTTTTTACCCAATCAGTCAAGCTTTTAGCTTTAGGGTTTTAGTGAAAATATTAAATAGGAACAGAACCCTTCAATCTCTTGTTTCCGGGCAAAATCTTTTCGTTTCAACTCAAACCTTCGTCTTGTCTCCCTTTCTACAGAGCAACGTGAAGAAGGGGAAAGAATGGGGAAAATAACGTATAAGAGACTGAAGGGAAGTCAAAACATGAGGCAAAGGCTACTCTTAGCAACATTAAAATCAACTCCGGTTCTCATAGAAGACATCCACGCCGACGACACCTTACCTGGTCTCCGACCGCATGAGATTTCCCTCCTTCGTCTCTTTGAAAAGCTCACGGATGACTGCCTAATTGAAATCAATGAAACTGGTAATACCCCTTTTTTCCCCCTGAGCTATTAGCTTTTGAATTGAACTTAATAACAAGTTACTTAAAAGTTGTTGGTGCTCTTTGATAGGTACAAAATTGAAGTACAAGCCTGGGATTATAGTTGGAGGGAGTCATCTGGTGCATGATTGTGGTGTTAGTAGAGCAATTGGGTATTTTTTGGAGCCTTTGATCTTGCTTGGTTTATTTGCTAGGAAAACCTTAGTTATAATCCTCAAAGGTAATCCCTTGTTTTGCTAGAATTCCAATTTTTTTTACTTCTTCTGTGGTTACATTCCTTTGATTGTCAGTTAAGATGCTCTTTTGTAATATGTTAGCATTGCTAGAAAGTCACTTATTGTTTTGCAATGTATAATAACTTACAATCAGGAGGTTGAGTTAATGGCAATATGTGAAAACTATTGCATTCGGGGGTCTTATAGAATTGTATGTGTTGCAACAATGTTTCAACGTTGATGTGGGAAAACAAGTGTCATAGGTCAAATTTATGGAATAGGGGAGTTGATGGATATGATTAGACTACTTTTGATTATTTTCAGGGATTACAAATGATTCTAAGGACCCATCTGTCGATACTTTCCGTTCCACCACCTTTCCCTTGTTGAAGCGTTTTGGGGTTCCTTCAGAAGGATTAAAGTTGGAAATAAAGAGTCGGGGAGTCTCACCTCATGGTGGTGGTGAAGTTCATTTGGCAATTCCTACTGTTCAGCACCTAACAGTGAGTTTTTTTAATCTAACATACTTCATTTTTTTATGTGAATTTCTAACACTTTCTGCTACAGGCAACCATGTGGACTGACGAAGGAATGGTTAAGAGAATTAGAGGGGAAGCTTTCACTACCAGAGTGAGCGTTCAGCTTGGAAATGAGATGATATATGCGGCTCGTGGAATTTTTAATCGTTTGCTTCCTGATGTTTACATCGCTAGTGATTATAGAAAACGCTCAGAGGCTGGAAAGTACGGTTACTATATATATATTTTGGAATTTCAGTTTTTATCATAACCAGGAAATTTCAAATTCCTTTTTCCCCCTAAATGCAGCTCGTCTGGATATGGAATTTCACTAGTTGCTGAAACTACTTCTGGTTGCTGCATCTCTGCGGATACTACAGTTTCTTATCCACGAGGGGATGAAGAAGAAGATATTGAAGGTGAGGAGAAAAAAGAGTTGATACCTGCAGCTGATGTTGGTGAGAAACTGGCTTCTGTTCTTCTTGAAGAGATTGAGAAAGGTGGAGTGGTGGATTCAACTCACCAGGTATTACTTCTATGTACTCTATTCCATTGACCTGCCACTTGTCCGATTTCATTATTCTAATTCTGTTTTTTTTATTTTGATTTCTCTTTGTCCACATCATATAATATTGTACTTATATGCTGTGACTAAGATAAATTTTAAATTAAATGTGAGCTCTGTTGTTCAGAATATTATGCTCATTAAAACTCTTAATTTTCGTTGGGGTAAAATGAAGGCTTTTAAGTATGAAGCAAAGAAGATGATCAGTATTTGCATTAATTCCACAAACTGCCTTTGAATCTATTGAAAAATTTCTCCCTCTACGAATTTTCTGATCCTGCTACTAATTTAGCCCTTTAGGTTGCTTTTTTTGCATGCCATTCCTTTATTTATTCCTTGTATTGATCTTCCACTAGAAATTGAAAAGATTTTAAGTTACCAGCATGGAAAGACTTGTAATAACAATATGGCCATGTATTCATACTTCATATTGGTTGAGTTCTGGTGGTTCTGCTTTTGATGTTCCTTGTTTTCTTTTATCTTTTCCTTTTTTCTTCTTTCAGGAAATAGAAGTATTTTAACTGGCCAGGAAAATAAAAGGTGTTCCATAATTTAATTATTTTTTAGGGTGGTAAGACTTATCATACAAAAGGACTAGTTTTTACCCTTGGTTTGACATCTAAGCTTTACCATGAGGCATCTTATCAAAGTGCATCTGGAACTGAAAATCTTATAATATGGGAATAACCTCCTTATATTCCAAACAAAGATGAAAGTCATAAGTTACTCATTGTAATGCATTATATTGGGACGGTTGTAAAGCTAGCATTTGTAGTTTGGGTAAGTGTCTCTTGTTACTTAACAGTGTAGCCCATTGTTTGGTTTTGTAGGGTTTGTTATTCCTTCTTTGCGCGCTTTGTGTGAATGATGTTTCAAAGGTTCGAGTGGGAAAGCTCTCTCCATATGGAATAGAAACATTGAGAGAAATCAGAGATTTTCTAGATGTTCAATTTGTGATAAAGCCAGATCCATCCACAGGGACGGTAATCCTTAAATGTTGGGGTTCCGGGATGAAGAACCTGTCCAGAAAGACGACCTAATGGCATTGTGTAGCATTGTATCGCAGAGAGCTATGATTAGATTGATGGCAAATTATTTACTAGATGACATTGAGCTAGTCAATTTAAGGACATTTATTTGTAACAAAATTTTGTAATGGTAATTGATTTTGAAAAAAGGCGCCACGCAAATAATATTCTCTTCATCCAAACGGAAACAGAGCAAGACTCAATCACCATTAACGGAATGTTTTTCATGGCCAAAAGTCTGTTTCTGAACTTGAACGTTTTCTAGCTTCTTAATTGTCTGATCCTTATCTTGTATAACCAGCTGCTTAAAAATCGAGAAAACAATCTTTCTATTGGTGAAGGAGCCAAGCAACGATATTCTGTTTGAATCAATCACCATTAACGGAATGGTGTCATGGTTAAATGTCTTTCTCAACTTGTACGCTTTCTAGCTTCATGATCCCTATCTTGTACGCTTCATAATCCCTATCTTGCAGTATTAGCAACCTAAGAATCTCCAAAGGCATGCCTTCCTTTCTCCTTGAGGGCCTTTCTGTCCTAACCTTTTAACCAAAAGACAATAAGATTGAAATTTTAGATTTGATTACAATCATTAAAAAAAAAAGAGTTTAAGCTCTGCTGATCTTGTAATAGACAAACTCTTGTCACTCTTGTAGAATGAAGCATCTTCTTTATCGCGAGTTCCTGACAAAATCCGAGAGATGAAGTGTCGACTAGAAAGCATGAGAGTCTTTCTCCTGGATGCTGATAGAGCAGGGACTAAAATCAAATCCAGATGGATTGGGTGAAAAACGTGCGGGAGCTAGCATGTGAAGTTCAAGACATCATTGATGAATTCCCCTACCATGAGAATAACTGACAACAATGGCGTGGTAACAATGGCAAAAGGTACAATTGCAAAAGTTTCTTCCAATTAAGTCTTCATTTCCCCCAAGGATTAGTATGTGAGGCATGAAGTAGCAGCCAAGTTGCAAGACATTAACCAAAGGATGAAAAACATCACTGAGAGAGCCCATCAATTTGGTATTCAACAACTAGAAGAAGGGTACTTCTTCTCCCAATGATCCTAATTGGAAGAACAGACTTAGCGAGTCATCACTTTTCATTAAAGATGGCGATCTTGTTGGAATAGAAAAAGGCACAATATGAGTTACTAAGATGGCTAATGGCTGAAGAACCCCAGCAGACCATCATTTCTGTGGTTGGCATGGGTGGTTCAGGAAAGACTACCCTTGTGGCCAACACTTTCAACAAACAAAGTGTTAAACAGCATTTTGATTTTTGATTTTTTCACTTGGATCACTGTCTCCCAACAATATGCAATTGAAGAGTTGTTTAGATCCATGGTAAAAGATATCTACAAACAGAAAAATGAAGAAGTTCCGATGCATGTTGATACCATGACCTATAGAGCATTATTGGAGACTTGTGCAGTTCTTGCAGTCAAGAAGGTACCTTGTTGTCTTAGACGAGGTGTGGAGCAATCAATTCTGGCAGGAGATCAGTATTGCATTTCCTGAAGGTATGTGCGGAAGCAGGGTCATGGCTACTACTCGAAGAGAGGATGTAGCACCTTTTCAACCCAGGTTTGTAAGCTATGTGCACCGAATTCTGCCCCTCAGAGATAATGATGCTTGGGAATTTTTCTGTAAGAAAGCTTTCCCAAACGAGCTAGGACAGTGTCTGTCGCATCTTGATTCATTGGCAAGAAACCTAGTTGAAAAATGTGAAGCCTGCTGTTGGCTATTTCGACTCTAGGTGGTATGAAGTCTTCAAAGAAGTCGATAGCCGAATGGAAGAGAGTGCGTGATAATTTGGCTTGGGAGCTAAGCAACAACCCTTCACTTGAACTAATGAGAACTATCTTACTGCATAGTTACCATAAACCGCCTTTCCAACTCAAACATTGCTCCTTGTACTGCTCCCTTTTACCAGAAGATTATGAGATTAGGCGAAATAGAATTAGTAGACTATGGATGGCAGGAGTTTTAGAAATGGGTAACGACATACTACCAGAAGCAGTTGCTAAAAGCTATCTAATGGAACTTATTAGCCGAAGTTTGCTTCAAGTCAAGGAGAGAAATGAGTTTGGAATGCCTTGGTCATTTAAAATGCACGATCTTAAATGAGATTTTGCACTTTCGATATCAAAAGAAGAAAGTTTTCTTGCTGCATGCGATGGAGAAAAAGGAGAAGAACAAAGAGGAAATCATCGCTGCTCAATCCAAGTGAAGGATAAAGAAATAAAGACAGGAAATGGTACATCACAACTTCGTTCCTTGATCATTTTTGTTGTTGATGAAACTTGTAAATTCAATGAATTGCCATCTGGTTTAAAATTGTTAAAGAGTGCTGGATTTAGAAGATGCTCCAGTCGATGAACTACCCAGTGAGTTTGGACATTTATTAAATTTAAGATATCTCAACTTGTCAAAAACTCAAGGGAAGGTGCTCCCAAAGTCCATAGGTAAACTTTTTAACTTGCAGTCTTTACTCCCAAAATTGAGAAGCTTCCGAATGAAATTGTGAAGCTGCAAAATTTGAGGCAACTAAGCGCTTCCTACTTGACAAAGAGAGAACTGAAATATTTCCTTGAGGAAATTTGGAGCATAGTTGTACCCCAAATATTTGTATGATAAAAGAGTTTGCAAGTTGTATCCCTACTGAGACTAACAAGCGCCTTGTTACTTAAAAGAAATGGAACAATTAACAAGGAATGGAATGCCTTCGCAACTTATGGTTGGGTTCAACGCAGGCTACAATAAAGCTGGAGGCACTTTCATCAGCTCCTCCATAGTCCATACCTTGAGAAGCTGACACTAGATGGGAAATTGGGGAAAGTTCCACATTGGTTTGCTCAACCTCAAATTCTTGTCACTGCAGTTTACTTAAGTGGGGGAAGATGCAGTTTCTCACCTACAGGCATTGCCTAATTTGTTGAAACTTAATCTTTCCAATAACGCATTTGTAGGAGAGCGACTGTGTTTGGTTGAAGGGTTCAAAAAAGCTTCAATATTTAAATTTACGCCAACTCCCTCAGCAGAAAGAGACTGTGATAGAAACTGAGGTGATGCCTGAGCTCAAGGAGTCAACATCTTCAAATGCAAGGAGTTGATTCGATTGCCATACAGATGTTCGAATGAATTGGTGGAGAGCATATGCGGAAAAGGAAACCGCTCCCATCTACACCACACATCTTACTCACCAGAACTGATGAAGAAGCTGCCTTCTACAATTCCAGGTACCCGTCTGTTTTACTAATCAATCATAGTGACTGCGTTTTATTCTTAAAGATTGGTATCATGACATAATATATTGTTATCATTGTAATTCCATTATATCCAGAAAATAAATGGTACTCATTTGAGTTCACCAATGTCTAGTGCACATCATAAAGGACTACAAGGCGTTACTAATACGTAAGAATGTACCACATTTCGTACAGAAATGAGGTATGGATGACAATCTTATTCTAAATCTGAAGCAATATAGAAAATTCAATAGTTGAAAGTAGTAGGTTGGTTTTATTTGCAGGAGAGAAGCGCATCAATTTTGTGTTCAAGGTGTGCTTCATGGTCTTCTAAACGAGCTTTGATGGCTTGATTGTTGGAATCCCAAAGAAGCAGAGTTGGGACTCCAGTTAGCTTGAATGTTGAGTCAAGCCGCCAAGGATGCTGTGGATTCCTCCATGTTGGCCTGTCACCCACATATGCTCTCAGCAGTGTCACATCCTCTGGCGACGCTTCCAATTTCTTGTATATCACAGGTTCAGCTCTTACACAGTCTAAACGCAAAAAAAAAAAAAAAACTGATACTAGTAAACAATCTTAGAAATCAATCCTCGACTAAACCCTACCTTATTTTGAGGTTAAGAGGTGATGGGGATTTTTTTTGGGGGGGGGTTGATAAAAAAAACACATCATCAATTAACTCAAGACTTGCACACATGAAGAGAGATGAATTAATAACCAAAAAGAGGAGGAAAAGTACCAGGACACCAACTAAGAGAGGTAGAGGGGTCTTTATCGGCCAAGAAAAGGATGAAATTGGCTTTGTAGTTGGGTGCATCTGATCTGAATTTCTCAAACATACCGCCAAAGCTTGAAACCGTCGAATCCACTACTTTCAACGGCATTCTTTTTAGCTTCCACTGGTTCTTCCTCCCAAAATTGTGAGATTCAAGAAGTGGGAAGATAGATATGGTTGGAAAAAGAAGGAATGTTGTAAAACTTGTGCTTTCTTCAGGCCCAGCCTTTTAATGGGCTATGCTGTAGACATGGAACAGAAAAAGGCCTTCGCCCTTGGTTGGTTGAATTGGCCCATTTCTTGGCTATTTAATATTAGCTAAGTAGCGCGCAATTAAGGAATGGTCACAGATCTTTCCAAAGCCTCCCCCCCCCTTAAAATCCCACACAAGTGGTGGAACCAATCAAAATAACATTTCCTTATTCAAGAGGTTGAATAATATAAAATTCTATTTTTTTTAAAAGCACTTTAGAGAAAAAATAAACAAACTTAAAATTAATATGAATTTTTAATTTATAGATCATTGATAAAAAATAAAATAAAAAAAAGAAATCTTAGCATAATTTTATCACTTTTCACTGTATTTTAGTTTTCATTTTCCCTACCACCTCTAATTTTCTTTTTTTCATCATTCTCTATCTTTTTCTCATAATCTTTTATCCTTCTCTTTAATCATTATATTTTTTCTCTTTTGATTCAAACTCTGGGAAAAAAATCATTTTTTCCATACTGGATGGTAATGAAGCGAAGTGGGTATAAATGTTATTAAATTTATCACCATTTCACAGCTAACACACTCTGTTCCACCACCTGCTTCACTCCATTATGAATATATAATCTTGAAAATCACTACCACCTCTATGGATGTTAGATGCATTCATCCTTATGTCATTGTTGGGATCTAGTGCCCTTAGTATAGTGATATTGTCTACGTACTTTATGTGCTTGTAATTTTTCAAACAAATTGGTTTAGTGAAATTCCATTGTTATTATTAATATCTTTTGTATAATGTCCTCTTTGCACACAAAGTAAAATAAAAGCAAATGTTAGCGCATTGATTATCTAATGTTTAACTAATAATAAGTTGCATTATGTGATCGGATTATAATGCAAGAAAACAACTTATATTAGTAGATAATCTAAAAAGGTATATAGTCTAATCAAAATTAAGCAAGTTAAT
Source organism: Gossypium hirsutum (assembly GCF_007990345.1). Taxonomy (NCBI): domain Eukaryota; kingdom Viridiplantae; phylum Streptophyta; class Magnoliopsida; order Malvales; family Malvaceae; genus Gossypium; species Gossypium hirsutum. The sequence continues at coordinate 38,596,396 of NC_053445.1, read as the reverse complement.
TAAAAAAATATTATGTCGTCTATAATGTTCAATTAGGACATTGTCTTAGGTATTGGAGTGGATGACTACCAAAAGATAGAGATGTAAATGTGACTAACTGGACTTGTAGTATATCAGACATGACCTAAGTTAAATAAAATCTAGATTTATTTATGGATTTATTCACTTGTGACATTCATAATGTGACTTACTTCAATTCATAGTAATTGATGGAGTATGTATGCTTGACTCATATACTATAATGAATTAAAAGCTTGAGTTCAATTGGTAATAGAGTCGAAAGCTGGTACTTTAGGTATACAACTTTCGTATGACATATCTTCACTTACAATGGTGGAATTCATAGACTAATAAATGTATATGATATCCTCTATTGACATTACATGCTGGATGGAAAAGTAATGTGGCCATGGGTCATTTGTCCTAAGATGAATAATTTAATTACTAAATGTTAGTAATTGACATTTTCATGAAGGAATATGTAATAGTTACTATGAGATAAAATAGGATTATAATGGTAGAACGAATTTTATCCCAAAATAATTAAGGATGTGCTATGAGGGTAACACATATCACAAGGTCATTGGATGAACACTTGATATATAGTAATGGTATACAATGAAGAGATTGGAGAGTTCGATCATTGTACTTTAGTCGAATGACTTTATGACTAAATAATGCGTTTTCTCACTATGAACAAGAGATTATTAAGGAATTAAATTTATTTCTTCGATTATTTAATTAAATTGTAATTAAATAATTGAAGTTCGAAGTGAAAGTTAAATAAATTAAGTTATCGTAGTTTCATAAGAACAAGTTAATTAAATTAATTTGCTCATAGATTCTAGTGCGATAAAATAATCATGACCTTAACAATATTAAAATTGGGTTGAGAAAATAATGTAATTAGTTTAATTAATTAATTAAAAGAATAAATAATATTTTGGGCATAGAAATATATTCATTGGGTAGGATAAATTAAATGAGTTGGTTTAAAGACCAGATGGCACATATAATTGGATCTGATTCATGACGAGGCCCAACTAGGAATGGTTAAAAGGAAGGGGTGACAAACCCTAGTCCTAGGAAAGGAGTTGTCGTCACCCTTTGCATACTCTCCTAGTGGGAGTCTGTTTTCCTTTTAAAATATTATTATTCGGTCACAACTTGTTTGATTGAGGCACTTGTTATCTTCTCTATAAATAGAAACTAAGAATTAAGTTAAATACACACTTTGATATTCTAGAAAAATATAGTCAAGTTTTATAGAGTTTGTGTTTGGTTTCTAACTTTTGAAAGTTTACATAGCTTCTCATTGATTTGCGAATAGAGCCTAGACTCTAGCAAACCGTGGTCGAGATTAACGGAGAAGATCGATGGTAGAAAGCCGGGAACGACAAAGTTTGTCTAACCCGAAAACATAGGTATAATTTGCGTAATAAGCTTATTGCTACAAATATCATAACCGGTCGATTTCAAAGAAAACTTTAAACTTTGGATTTGCATACAAACACGGTTTTCAAATTGATTTTTCCAACACTCACCCCACACTACTTCAATTTAATTGTTGCTACTTATCTTATTTTCAATTTTTTAAAATCAAATAATTATTCAAACATAATTATTCAAAAAATATTTAGACATAAAAATATGTGGATTTTTTCTATAATATGTTTTTTAATTTTTATCATTTTAATAGTTATATATAAGAATAAAATGATAACTCCATAAAGGGAGTGGGGTAGGGTGAGACAAATAGTTATCATAATCGCTCTTCCCATTGCTCATAAAAAAAAATTCATCTCGCCTCTTATTCACTTTTCAAAAAAAAATCCGGTCCACTTAAAGCGAATCAATTTAGAATAGATGGAGTGGTTCAAATTTTACCATCTCTATTCTTCACAGTTTAAGGGACTTCAAGGATTTAGTTAATCTCTTTCTCTTCATTGCTTTTAATTTACGATTGTTGATACCCATTACTTCAAATATAGCCACCTTACACTCCACGAAGCTTGGTTTTTTTAGCAAAACAAAAAGGGGGATGTGAAGATTTTAGCATAGACAAAAGCTTCAAGGGATTTGGAATTATATATATATTTTGGTTTTGGCCTTAAAAAAATATTAAAGAACCGATTATTAATTTATTTGATTTACGAATCGCAATTTAACAATGATTTATACTACTTCGCAGGCCGATTTCCAATCTAATTGATTAGTCCGATTTAATTTCAGTAACCAACCCCTCTCACTCCAAGGCTCGTCACCCACTAAAGATTAAACAATGATTTACCGATTGCTCACTCCCTATCCTCCGCCCTATCTCCTCCATTTTAGTTCACTACTACTATATTTTTTCTTTAAAAATTTAAAAAGGTAAAAAAAAAAAAGCATCAAATTTTCTAATCTTTATTACATTCCGAATAATCATGAAAGGAAGGATTTGGATTTGGGGTAGTGATGGCTAAGTCACTACAATAGTCGAATGATGCGTGATGAGACTAGCAGAAGAGTTTTTTTTTTTAATAATTTTTTTTTTTTTAGAATTATGCCTTATCTATATTTGCCTCATGAAAAATAATTTTGTTATAATCTTGTTTAAGACATTTTAAGTACTATTTTGCTGCATATTACATTGAAAAAACAAATACAATAATAAAGTAAAAATTTGACAACTAAAATTGGTGTTCTTTTGGGATGTGCTTGTCATTGTTGGCACAAGTTAAACCACTTGCTGTAAAACTCTAAATCTTAACACAATTCATATATGAAAACTTGAAAACTTGCAATCTATTTTTTCAAATGTTTGAAGAGAATCAAGGATCTCGTCTATGACCAGTTGTTCAAGATTCTTGGCCTCCTCTATAGCAGTGATCTTGATTAAAAATCTTTCAAGGAGAGACCTGAGCACCTTTCTCACAAGTTTGGTATTTGAGTACTTCTCCCCAAATGCAAAAGCTTGGTTTGATAAGTCATGCAACTTGGCATAAAATTCACATATTGTCTCTGATTCCTACATCCTCAAGCCTTCAAATTTAGAAGTCAACTTTTGCATCTTTAACTGCTTGACTACGGAGGCTCCCTCATGAGCGGTTTCTAAGATATCCCAAGCGTTCTTTGCCATTGTGCATTTGGCAATCCTTTTAAATTAGTATTTTGCCAACTTCTCTTTCTAAGTGGCCCACTGAATTTTTGGCTTTATAATTATACAATTCTCACCATCCATCTTGGATACTTCCCATCCAGTTAGGATCACATGCCATGCTTTCTCATCAATTAACATTATATAGGCTTTTATGTGGACTTTTCGGTAGGTATAATTGCCAACTTTGAGCATAGAGGGTCTCGATGTGGATGAACCTTCCGTATCTAAATCTTAGTAAAACTTCAGATCTCCACTAGCTACTTTAAGTGGTAGCCTCTGGTACCAATTGTTAACACAAGGGTCGTTGCCAAGAGCAGAAGTTGCATAATCAAATTAGTGCCTAAGATGGTGGGCACTCCTCTAGGCACTAAATGAAGAATAGTAATCACACGAGACACAAAGAGATGATTATGCAGTTCAATTTTCCTATGTCTACGGAGCCTAGCTTAGTGATAAATATGCACTCTCTTCAACAATTACAAAGTGAACCTACCCAATCACACACACCATAATCGTTTTCCTTACCCTTATACTTTGAAGACATAGTACTTTCACCATTATGATCACCTCCTGTGATCATAAGAAGTAAAACCACAACAACAGGTTTCACTATAAAAATAACGCTCTTACAAAGTTATTCTCACAATAACAGATTAAATGCCTAATTCTTTTCAACTATTTCTTAGGCAATTCTTTCAAATATATAGACTTTGATTTCGAGGCTTGCTTACAACAAGAGATCCAATACAATCCCAATAAAATAGTAATACCATAAGAGTAATGCTATATAATAACATATGAAATAAGTATGGACTCTATAACAGCTCATTAGCAGAATCACAATCCAATCCAAAGTCCATAATCCAAGAGATTGCTTTGGGAAATTTTGATCCAAATCAATTACCAATATTTGTATTCCTAAGTAGTACGATCTTCCATAATGGGCTAGATATTCACCATGCAATCAACATAACTCAAATATAAGGTTCAATAAATTGTAAACACCTAAATATGAAAATTGCCTTCACATAGATTTGGTGGGTAGGGGAGAGGGTACTTGTTTCATATTTTTCAACAAGGTTAATGGTTAAATTGGACTCTTTTTAAAAGGTTGAGGGTCAAATTTAGCAAAAAAAGAGAGTATACATTAAAGACTAAATTTATCATTATGTCATTTACATAACTATATTTCAATGCAATAATTTTGATAACATTATAGTGACTATTTTCATTTTTCATTACCTTTTTTTTCCTCTTTTTTCGTGAAGATCTGCATTGGCTCTTCCCAAATCATTAAAATTAATATATATATGTTTTATTTATAGCTGAAAGTAAAATCTTGACTTGAAATTTGAGAGAAGAAGAAATTAACAGTCAAGTGACAAAAAGGTAACAATTTGATAATGTTAATAACTATTATGTAACTTTTAAAAATTAAATGATCGAAATGTAATTTTAAACAAAATTTAAGTACTAATTCCTATAAATAAACTCCTCCTTAAAATGGGCGGCTGGAATGGATATTAATTAGGGAAAATGACAGTGAACGAATATAATAGGCGCAGACATGAGGCAGCTAAGAGTAAGATCTGTTTATATTTTTTTGGTGAAACGTGGATAGGAATTGTGACCAAAAGGTTTTTTACTTAAACATTTAATATTATATATAACATTGACAACAGAGTTCACTGCTCACTCATTGATGTTTAATGCATGTCCTCCTACAACATAAATGGGGTATTACCATCACCAGCTTGGATTTAGACAGATGATGTGGTGTATTTAGTTTATTTTTTGTCTCAAATTATAATATCGTTATAGTATTTAATTTTACCGTCATTATTATTTTTACACTAATCAGAGACAAATACACACTGTCCATTCAAACCTACCATTGACCTTTTATTTATTTATATATATAAAAAAACAAATTACCAGAATATTAAAGAAAAAGTAATTTGCTACTTTAGAAAAAAAAGTGATTTGCTCAATCAACAGGATGACATTATTTCATTATTATCATAAATAAAAATAATAATTAGGCCAAGTAATGGAGAATATCCCATTTTCGATACTCTTGTAGGGTGACTTAAGAAATTTTAAGATCATTATGAAGATTTATCAATATTTATATGGAACGATTGTCTTTATTTATTTATTTTTACTAATTTTTATGTTCTGATTTCTAGTAATAATTTTGCTTAATAAAAATAAAGGATTTACTATCTTATCATTTTATCATACATTTTGCATATTTGATTTGGATAAGAAGCCTACGGTCCATCCTATTTGCAAATTGGTTAATATATATCACAGACGGCGGCTAACTTTTTGAAAGAAAAAACATAAAATAGACGACGACTAATTAATAAATAGTAATTATACAAGTGACAATCAAACTTTCGAATTAGGCAGCTTTCATGAACCCTAATATACATGCATCTTCCAATTAAAATAAACCATATTTCCATTATTATTTTTGTCTAGTTTTTATATATTTGAACATGGAGCTAGATAGTTTGCTATCAATTTTGTGGCGTTAATTTATGCACTTAATCTAGTTTGAACATTCAAGTGCCAAAACAACAACGTCTATAAATACCTCTCTCAAAACACATAAAATTCATCTCATACTTCAACTTTTCTTCATTGCAATATTCTTATAGAATCAAACTTCAAAATGGAGTTTACTTTAGTAGCTCTTACTTCTCTCATAGCCTTAGCCTTGGTCCATCCTTCCCATGCCCAAAACTCACCACAAGACTACCTAGTCCTTCCCTCCCAAGCCCAAGACTCACAACAAGACTACCTAGCCTTGGGAGGGGACTCACCACAAGACTACCTCAATGCTCACAATGCAGCTCGAGCAGCCGTCGGTGTTGGCCCTATGATTTGGGACAAGACCGTGGCTGCCTATGCACAGAACTACGCTAATCAACGCTATTACGACTGCAACCTTATTCACTCCGGTGGACCTTATGGTGAGAATCTTGCCTGGAGTAGCGCTGACTTTTCAGGCACTAGTGCTGTAAGAATGTGGGTTAGTGAGAGGGTAAACTACAATTACAACTCCAACAGTTGTGCAGCAGGCAAGGTTTGCGGGCATTATACTCAAGTGGTTTGGCGCAACTCGATTCGTCTTGGGTGTGCTAAGGTGAGGTGCAACACTGGTGGAACTTTCATTACTTGCAACTATGCTCCTGCAGGCAATATCATCGGTCAAAGACCTTACTAAAAAGTTTATTTTGCTTAAACATCTTCCAAATCAACTCAATTATCTACCATAAAAATGCTAAATATATGTTAGTACTCATCAGCCTACATGGCAAATAATAAGGAAGAAATGAATGTTTTATTGTTTCGATTTACTGTTATAATTTTATTATAATGAATATATATATTTCTAAATAGTTTTTCTTAAAGGATCTGTAATAGCCTAAATTTGCCCGGCCCACATACAGTTCAAAAATAAATAAATAAACCAAATTAAAGGAAACAGTCCATAAGTCTGGCCTAAGCCAATACAATGGGCCTAATTCCCGAATACCCCATTTAGCCCAACTATCATGGCCCAATCCAAGTTACAGAAACCCAACTAGCCTAAACCCAAAACCAAGCCCAAATACCCGCAGCCCAAAACAGAGAAAATCAGCAGCAAACCCTAGAGACCAAAACCCTAAACTAAGCCGCCGCAGCAACCTCGCAATGCACCGCCTTCGGCTTTCCTCTCTACTCGCGCCACGCCACCACCTCCGTACTCCCGTACCTGCAAATAAACAAACAAAAACAGCACAGCAAAAAAGAAAAAGGACGATTGTATTTTATTTTCGTTTCGGCTATAAAAGAGCCAAGAAAATATGTAAAAAAGGTTCTCTTTTACGATCAACACACACACACACAATATCAGTACACAGAAGAGAAGAAGACTATCAAAAAACACGAAAATTAATACAAAAGGTTTTCTTTTTCCTCTTTCCGATTCTGTTTTTTTCGATTCCTTTTTTTCTTTCTTTCTTTTTTTTGTTCTTCATTATAAAATATATGAGCATATATATATAAAAGATAAGAAATAAAAAAAGGGGGCGGGACGGTTTACCTTCGCCGGGGAGAGCGGAGTCCCCATTCATTATGTTTTGAGTCAAAATCAGATGGGGATTATAGGATTTGAAACGAAGAAGAAAAAGAAGGAAGTCTACCTTCCGGAGCGCACCGTCGAAGCCTTCATCCGCTCCGGTTAGAATCGGGGATAGAGGGATGGAGGTTTTGGGTCTGGAACGGCGCAGCAACAAGAAGAAGCTTGCTTAGGGTTTGATTCGAATGACAGATTAGGCTTAGTTTAGTTTTTTTTTTTATTTTTGCACCGATTATTAAAACGGCACCGTTTCAAGCATGTCTCAGTAGCTTAAAACGGCGCCGTTTAAGCCACTTAGTTTCAGCAACCCGCGCGGTGACCCGACCCAGGGAGGATCCGCGCGTAATGAATTTTTGGTTTATTTTCGGTTAGAGTCCTTTCATGTTTTGCTTAGTTTCAATCGGATTTCTTTCCATTTTCCTTAATTTGTACCGCCTATTTAATTCTGTATTCATTTAGATCCAAGCTCAAACGGTGCCGTTTTTGTTATTGTTTGGGATTATTTCGAAATTCGTGTTTAATTGCGGATTTAGTCCTTCAATTTTGGAAACAGGTTTTAATTAAATACTGATTTATTTTTTAAAAAAATTCAATGTTTTTTTAATTATGATTAATTCTATTTTCATGAATTATAATATATAATATTCTTTATAATATTTATTTTTGATAGTATTTTAAATTATTATATTATTTTAAAATGTAATAAAGTTATTATTTTAGGTTGTATTTTGTATTTTAAATTTATTATATACTAATATTTTGAAACTACTGTATGTTTATTAAAAATTTTATTGTTATTTTAATTATTAATATTATTTTAACATTGACTTAATATTTTTAAACTTATTATTAATATGATTTCTAAAATATAATACTTTATTCTTACTAATTATTATCAATATGTTTTAAATTCATTGACATCGATTTTAAATTCTTTACATATACTCCTTTTTTTGAATTTGATACATTATTATTTATTTTATCACACCTAATATATTTTTAGAATTTGATATATTACTTTATATTTCTCAATAATGTATTTTAGAATATAGTCCCAAATTTTATTTTCACCATGATATCTCGTGATTATTATATTTATATATATAGTTTATATGGAATTATTTTAATACATGTACATGTGTATAAAATGCATCATAACTTGTAATTTACAAAATTTTATTTTTGTTTTCAAATTTTTTTATTCATTTCGATTATTTTAAGTGGTTTACTTGTGATTAAATTATCTTTATATTAATTATTCTCATTTCGTTATTTGTAAGATTGATTATTAGTTTATTTGATTATCAATGTTGATGTATTATATGTTTGGTTGCTCCAAATTGTAAATTTAGCTTGCTATTCACCATTTGATTTGTATATTGATATTTTATTATATTGTTTGTAAAAATTGCATTTCATTAAAGCATTATAATCGTTTTATTTCAAATCTACTAAAAAGCTTGGTATCCAAAATTCTCGAGAGGATTGTGCCCTAACTTACTGGGCTTCAATTCTCCTTGTTGGATTTAAATAACCGAATACCCCTTTTTCCAAATTGAATATAGAAATTTCAAAATAAAAAGCTCATTCTCGATAATTCAATACGTTGTGTCCTAAAGCACTGGAAATGACATGTTATTTTTTCGAGACGAGGATTTAAAAAATAAAAGAGGCAATGTTCGATATTTAGGAATTTTGTGGAATCGAACCCTAACTTACTGGGTTTTGATTTTCTCATTTGACCCGAATAATCAAATATCCTTCTCAAATGCATGGGTTTTTAAAGTTAAAAGATAAACTTAATTTTGAAAATTAAAAATGTTGCGCACTAACTCACTAGGTGTGTCATTTTATTTCTTTAAAATAAGAGTGTTTTATTATTCAATTTATTCAAGTTAAAAGGATCGTATTTTAAAATCTTTTCAAATTTTCGACATTAAGACATTAAACAATTAATTCGGTACCAATTTTGGGCGTCACGAGGGTGCTAACCCTTCCTCGTGCGTAATCCACTCCCAAACCTGTTTTCTCAACTTCGTAGACCAAAATCATTTTAATGGTGAATCAATCACACCTTAATAAAAGATCGGTGACGACTCCCATTTTCATTTCATTTTTCAGTCGACTACTAACTTTTTGATTTCATAATAAAAAATGGTTTCGACAGGATCTATGATGCATTTGTAACACCCCAAATTCGGACTAGACGTTACGACCAAACCTTGAGGAATTAAATAAATTTGTTCTAAAATTCCAGATTTTGAACTAGAAAAGTGTGTTTTCGAGAAATGTTAATTTTGACAAATCTCTTGCAATTTTCGAGAAATACGAGTAGATCTTATTTACTTGACAGAAAAAAATTAGTTTGTTATTTAGTGTCGCAGTGAAAGTTTTAGAGTCGCTAATTTGTAAAGCACGATTTCAAAATGTGGAAACAAATCATTTTGCAATTTAACAAAACCACAATCCAATAGTAAGCCCATCAAAAACTAAAATTAAAGTCCAAAATACTTAAACAGTCTAAAAAGTTCAGAGTTAATCTAAAACATAAACCGTCTCATTTTATTAATTGGAAAACTTGACTATTATAAGGTGTGTGTAAAATTTTCCAAAACGATAACATAAAATACTCAATTTATCAAAAATGTCGCAGACTTTATTTATTATTTTCATAAAACTCATTTTCTCGGTTAAAATGATTTGCAACGGAAAAACATTTACCTTGTTTAACTTTGGAAGGTCAAACGTCAAGGTTTTTTAAATTAATAGAAATCATGCGGAATTTTCAATTAAAACCAAAATTAGAAGTACGAACTTTAGTCCCAAAATTTAAAAGTCCAAAAAAGTTTAATTAATGATTAATTAATATAATCTTACGCGAGGAAACCAATCTAAACTCCCGAATGCCGCCTGTAAAGCCCAAAATCTGCCCGGGCCCATACCAACAAAATAACCCAAATAATAAACCCAAAATTAACAGTCCATTTACGAACTCAAGCCCAAACCCAAATAATAAAAAAAACCTAGCCCAGGAAACTAAAATTTTAGCAGCAGAAAACCTTGGCTTTTCTTTGCGCCGCATGCCTCATCGTCTGCCACTCCCAGCGCCGCGTGCTCTGTCAGGCACCTCCTCGCATGCTCGCCGCCACCGTTCGCCTATCACTGGCCCTTCACGCGTGTCAGACCTCCTGCAAGAACAAACAACAGTCCAAACAACAAAACGACAAAAGAAGAAATTTAAGTTCTTTTTTAAATCGGCTATAAAAGGCCGAATCAAACGATTGTATGCTGCTTCCCGATTTTTACGAATAGAAATAAAAAAGCAGAAACTGTTTTTAATCTTTCTTTTTCTTTCTTTTTATTATTATTATTTTTCTTTTTAAAAAACGAAAATAAAAAAGGAAAGCAAAACTTACCTGAGGGAGATTCGCAGCCCCGTCGTCGGTAGTCCTTCACCGTCGTCGGATTCGCGTTCAAAGGAGGGGGATTGAACCATTTTCTTTCGGACCCTCGGGTCAAGAAAGCCCAACCCTTGAATACACCGCGAAGCGAGGGCTAAAAGGCCATCTTTTCATCACCGGCCTTTGGCCTCGGCGGCGGCGCGACCGTTCGTCGGCAATGACCATGGCCGGATAATGGAGGGGGCTGAGAGGGCTTTCAGTTTCTTTTTCTTTTTGTAACAAGGGCTGCAAATGAGGGTTTCTAAATTTTTCTTTGTTTAAATAATAAAAACAAAACGGCGCCGTTTAGGGGAAGAGATCTGCGCATTCTTGCCCTAAGGGTAATTTGCGCATTTGGTCCCTCCATCTTGCACTGAAGCGCAATCTGACCTTTTTATTTTTTTTAATTTGGGGCTGCAAATTCTGTGTCTGTTTCAATCTGGTCCTTAGACCATGCGCAAACTCTCACTGCGTTTAGGTCTGGGGAATATTTCCCTATAGGTCCCTCACGCTTCGAGCGTGTTTCAGTTCAGTCCCTTGCAGCCTGTTTCATTTATTTACAGTTTCGACCCCCCAGATTTTTGTTCGTTTCCAGTTTCATCCTTGGTTCTTTAATTTCTTTCTTTTTTTTTCTTTTAAATTGCTTTTGTTTATTATTATTAGTTTTGTTTGTTTTGATTTCATTTTTATTTGCTTTCTAAACTGTGTAATTTTTTATATATATTATTTCATTTAAATAGTTTTATTTCATTTTATTTTTACGTATTATTTATATTAAACCATTTTTGTTTATGTGTATTATCTTAAATTTTCTTTTCTATATGACATTCCATATTTTTTATATATATACTATCTCCTTTAAGATGTATTATATGTTAATTATTTTAAAATTGTTTGGTACCTTTTATTCGACTTTGCTATTTGTCTTAATTTATTTATTATCCATTCCAAGAATTCTTATATATTCTTTTTATGCTTTCATATGTGCATATATATTATTATTTATCTTAAAATTTTTCATATATAATATTTTTAAATTGTTTTGTATATGATTGATTTTTTTTTCTTCAAAATTTCTTTTATTTATTTAAGACTCATTTATTATCTTTTAAAAAATTATCTTACATTTATTTATTCTAATTTACTTTATACTACTCATTTTGAAGTTACATATATGTTATTTAATTTATTCATCTTTGTTTATTAATACCAATGTTTAAATAATGTATGTTGAGTGATTATTTTCATTGTGTGTGCCATTGGTGTAATCTTATTCATGTATCATTACTCTGCGATTATTATTGCATTGTTAGCTCACGTCCTTGTATTGTAAATTAAGCATCAACATAGTTATCCAACTTAGATTGCTTTATCATTTTTTTTCTAAATAAAACAAATCCATCTCGTTCGAGTATTGTACTCGCAACTATTCAAAAAAAGAAAAGTTTTAAATTAAGGCAATATTTTGCGTTTGGAAAATTCGAGAAAACGTGCCCTAACGTGCTGGGTTTCGATTTCTCGTTCGACCAAATGGCCAAATACCCTTTTAAACTTTCAATATCTAAGGCAATATTTTGCATTTTGGAAATTCGATAAATTGGACCCTAACTTACTAGGTCTCGATTTTCTCATTAAACCCAAATAGCAAAATATTTTTTAAATTTCAAACACATAAAATTTCAAAAAATAAAGGCAATATTCTATGTTTAGAAAATTTGAGAAAATTGTGCCCTAACTTACTGGGTTTCGATTTTCCTCGTTGATTCTAAGTAATCGAATATCCTTTTAGAATTAAAATAAATGAGGTGTAAATAAAAAATGAAATGCAAACTTGCTCTCAAAATATGAGATGTCGGGTCCTAACTTACTGGGTGTGACGTCTTGTTACTTCGAGATAAGAAGGCATTTTTCCATTTTGATTTATTCGAGTAATTTTAAAATAACACACATAAAGAAGGATCGTATTTTTAAATTCTTTTTGAGTTTTTAATTTTCGACACCAAGACATTAAGAAATCAACTAGGTACCAATTTTGGGCGTATCGAGGGTGCTAACCCTTCCTCGTGCGTAACCGACTCCCGAACCTGTTTTTGGATTTCATAGACCAAAATCTTTGTTTTAATAAAAATTAAATCGTTTATTAAAAACAACCACTTTTCGAGGTGACCCGATCACACCTCATCAAAAAAGATTGGTGGCGACTCCCATTTTCATTTTTATTTTTAAAAAAACCCAAGTCGACCCCGTTTTCATAAAAAAATGGTGTCAACAGCTTGGCGACTCCACTGGGGAATATAAGAGAGTCAAGCCACGTGTTGATTATTTCTTGTCTTTTTGTTGAAAGTGGAAAATTCGATTTAAATTTACGATCCTCTCATTGCATCTCTTTTTGTTTTGAGTTATATTTTTTTTATCATGTTCTATATTTTATTTTATACCTCTGCACATTGCATTGCATGACCGTTGGTCACACCTTTTAAGTGGGAGTGAGAAACTACGCCTTCGTGAGGTTTTCACCTCCGCATGGGATAGTGAATCGCTTCCGGGATACATCCGTACCTATGTCTTCGTGAGATTTTCATCTCCGCATGGCCATAGGGAAATGTATTCCCCTGAACTGAACTCGGTCCATATGAGCCTATAATGGGTGAGGATCGAGGAATCTGCTGGTTCAGGTACCCTTACTTTAGAACCAAACCACATATAGCAAGCCGTAAGAACCCACCGAGATAGAGCTATTCCAAACCCTAGTGCTTACCGAATAGATGCTTTATTTATTATTGTTTACTTTAAATCCTAGCTCTGATTTGCTTTGTTTGTGATTGCATGACATTTTCATTTCAAAAGAGGTGTCGATTCACGTTCAGTATAGATAGAAAGCTTATCATGGAAAAGAGGTTTCTTGATAAAGTAGAAGACAATACAGCTGTACGAGTGTGGGCTGAAACGATGTGGAGAGAGAAAGGCGATAGTCTTGCAGAATGGTACGTATCAGAGTTATGGGACTTCACTCGTATCAGCGTAATCCAAAATGATCTTCGAGAAATGAAGGAAATATGGGATCAATGGGACGACGGGACCAAGCAGATGTTTTACTGTGACTACGGGGACTTGTCTTACCTACTTGGTATTAAAGTGGACAAGTATTTATTCCGAGCCCTAGCCCAGTTTTGGAATCCTGCTTACAGTTGTTTCACTTTTGGAAAAGTGGACTTGGTGCCCACCGTGGAAGAATATACGACCTTGCTTCGGTGTCCAAAGATTCAAATTGACAAGGCCTATTCTAGAGCTGCTAGTGTCCCGACATTATTAAAAAAATTGATGAGCATTACAGGGATGAGCGAACAGTGGGTCGCTGCCCGGATCCAACAGAAAGGAGACAGTAAATGCGTTCCTTAGAAAAGCTTGCGAGATTTAGTATTAGCACACCCTGATGTGAAGAAAAGAGTGGATGTCTTCGCTCTAGGTATCTATGGATTGGTAATTTTCCCTAGAGCTTTAGGGCACGTAGATGAGGCCGTCTCTGATTTGTTCGATCGGCTTAGTAAAGGAGTCACGCTCATCCCGGCAATCTTAGCAGAAACCTTCAGATCTCTAAGCGCATGTCGAAGAGCAGGGGAGGGAAGGTTCATCGGATGCGCGCAGCTACTATTGGTGTGGTTCCATAGTCACTTTTGGAAGATGGAAAATGTCTCTTATCGAGTCTTCTCAGAAGACTATTCCCCATTGAAGGAACAAGTTGCTACACCAAGACGAGACGATATCATGGAAGAAAAGTGGATGACGATTCTCCAAAATCTTCAGGAGGATGACGTTGAATGGAAAGCTCATTGGATGGTACCCGACGAGATCCTGTATCGATGTGGGGATTTCGACTGGGTCCCTTTACTCGGAATTTGGGGAGCTGTCGGTTATGCCTCTTTACTCGTATTAAGACAATATAGATCGAGACAGTTCATACCAGCAACACAAGGGCTGGCTCAATGTGAGTTTTCTTATAAGGATGAAAACTACAAGAGAAAAACTCGAGAAATATCTAACGCTTGGAAACAGGTTCACCGAATGAAAAGATTTACCGTAGGAGCGATGACAACTTCAGAATATTATGGGTGGTGGAGTAAAAGAGTCAATGACAACATCCCTAAGCCGAGAGAAGATTGCGTTCAGTCTATAGAGGAGCATCTACAAGTAGCTCCGTCAGAATTAGAGATCATCAAACGAGACTTTGAGAAAAGAAATTCTGAGTTGGGAAAGAGGATAGAACAGCTAGAAGAAGAAAGAATGCATTTGGGATTAGACATCGATATCCACTAGCTAGAAGCCGAGAAATTAAGGAAGGGAAAGAACAAGGCTGAAGAGGATTTGGATAGTCTAAAAACAGATTACAAGAAGCTGCGATTGTCAATGAGAACTGTCGGTTTGGGTAAAACGTCAGAGCAGTGGCGACAAGAGGTCAATGAGGAAAAAAATAGGGCCGATCAGTGGGAAAAGAAATTGCAAGATGCTCGAGCTCGAGAAAACGCTTTGGAAAGGAGTTTGTTAGAGTACCGAAATGAGAAGACAGGATTAAAGGCTAAGGTGGCAGAGCTAGAAAAGCCACTTCACTCGTACCGTAGTCGCAACTCCATGATCGAATTAAGAACAAGCTTAAATAAGATCGAAAAACTGAAAGGAAAGATAGGGAAGCTTGAGGACGCATTACACAATTCTGAGCTACGAATGGAGCTTCTTGAGAGGAGTAATGATCAATGGCAAGAGCAATTCCATCATTCTCAAAGTCAGATTAGAGATAGAGATTACGTTATGGGCGAAGCTGTGACTCAAGTGCGGGAAGTGGCTGATCATCTGCAAACATTAGCAGTTCAGGCCGAGGTATTGAGTTTAAAATATGAGTCAGAATCAAGCCGAGGTCGAGATTTAGCTTGGCTTCTTAGGAAGGTTAAGGCTTTGGGTATAAAGGCGAAGCCGTATATGTAATTTATTTTATGTAAAGAAATTTGCTTTCTAGTTGAGTTTTCTAATGAAATTGAATTCGAATCAATGCCTCTTTTTGCATTCATGCATCTGCATTACATTTCATTGCAAGTATTTTTTTTCATTCATTAACATTACATTTCATTGCATACAATAAATTTCCTAAAATCCAAAAGTGCATTGAGTTCAGAACTCTAGTACAGAGCCAGATAGATGATAAAGATTTGGAATTCTCTAAAGATATCGATGGTATGGAAAGGAAAGGTGTTTGTGCCTTTGAAGAAGGAACTAAAAAACTAAAAAACCTATCAGGAATTTGTTTCTACATCCCTAAAGGCGTTCTAAACAACTGGACTGTGAAGGAAATTCTTGTAATTTTTAAGACTATTTCAGAGTAATATTTGGAACACTCTTATTGTTCTAAGCCTGGGAGCAATAGAAAATTCCTTTTGTGAAAAAGGCACATTTCTACTATTTTTTATTTCAATAAAATGCATCTTTGTGTCTGGTTTTGGAAAACATTCTTTTGTTCCTTCCATTTCATTCATACTCATACTACACAGATAATTACCCTTTGATTCATTTGCTCTTTGAGACTTCCTTCGTCCCTAGAATAAGTCTCCAGATATCAATGATATGAGCGACACTGCTATTGACTCAGAATCTCCTTTTGAGCAAGATATGTGTCCAGAGGTACCTCAGGACTTTGAAGACGACCGAGACAGTGGTTTATCTCCTGATTTATTAAGGATGGTAGAACAAGTCGAAACAGATCCTACCTTACAAAAAAAATCAGCGGAGATTGTGGGCTTAGGAGAAAAGAAATAGGTAAAGATCGGAGCATGTATCACTGCAAAGACAAAGCGAGATGTCATTAAGTTACTCTAAGAATTTAAAGATGTTTTCGTATGATCAAGATATGCATGATCTGCTAAGACATATGGATGCTGTTGAGAATAAGAAATACTAGGAAATGTCCATAAGATGTTTGAGGAACACATGCATTGATTTTGCAATGACCAAGTAAATTATGAGATTCGGGTATTGCTGATCCACCATGGAAGGGGATTGCACCAGTTATACCAAGAAACGCCACAAGGGCCAAATTTACAGAGACAAGATTTATGTGCTTCATTTATCTCTTCATGTTATGACTTTTCCATTGACTTTCTCTATGAGGGGCATGGATCTCATTGGGCCGACCTCACCAAGAGCTTTTGGCGGTCATCGATTCATCTTTGTGTTCGTCGATTACTTTATCAAGTGGGTAGAGGTTGTTTCATATGCCAATATCATAAAGTCGACACTCGACAAATTTCTTGAAGAATCATATGTGAATATGGAATGCCAAAAAGGATCATATTAGACAATGCATTGAATTTGAACGACCGCACGACATCAGAAGTTTGTAGTCTGTTCAAGATTAACACTATATCGCCTCAAAATGAACAGTTCAGTGGGGGCAAAAAAAAAGGTAAAAAAAATGAGAAAATAAAAAGCAAAACAAAAAACCAAATAAAAGAAAAACCTCTACTGGAGCAACTCATTTCTCACTAGTATATGGAATAGAGGTAGTTTTACCCATCAAAGTTGATATTTCTACCCTTCAAGTCTTATCAGAGCTGAATCTGGATGAAGCAAATCCAAGCCCGATATGATCAGTTAAATTTGATTGAAGAGGAAAGATTCAAAGTTATCCGTCTTGGTCAAAAGTACCAAAAATAAAATACGCGAGCTCACCAAAAAAAAAGTTCGCCTCAGAGAATTCCAAGAAGGGGACCTGATATCGAAGAATATTCTTGCCATACAAAAGGACTTCAGAAGAAAATGGATGCCGAACTGGAAAGGACCTTATGTGGAAGGCCTTATCTGAAAAAGCGTTGATATTGACAGGATGGATGGCAAGAACCTGCCTAATCTCGAGAATTCTGATTCAAGAAATAAATACTTCACTTGAAAAAAAAACGAAAAGAAAAATGAAAAAATGAAAAAGAAAAGGAAAAAAAAGAAAAAGAAAAAGGAGAGGCCAAGGTGAAAACCCGCAAAGGGTGCCTTGAGACCAAAGGGTTTTGAATTGAAAACCCATGAATGGGCAGTTCAAATTTTGTTCAAAGGTGGGGCATGCGGTAGTCTTGCCCTTTCTGAATTAATAAGAAGGAGAGATGCTACATCTTGGGGCATCAACAAAGCCTTCTAGGACTTCTAAACACATATCAAGTTCAAAAGAATCCTTAAGAAGTTTGGGGCAGAGAAGCTCATGCTACGATATCTGGGGCACCTATTTCCATTTTATTCATTTTTTGTATTTTTGACAAAATACATCATCTTGATTAATTTATTCTCATTTTGTATTCTAGCAAAATTTGCTATCTTGATTAATTTGTTCATTTAGAGCTTTGCTCTCAACAAATTTTCATCTTATCCATTGTGATAATCTTTTTCATCTTATTCATCTCGTATCTCAGCAAAATTTGCTACCTTGATTGATTTGTTTGTTTAGAGCTTTGCTCTCAACAAAATTTCATTTTGTCCATTTTGATAATCTTTTTCAAGCATTTTTCATTGAAATAACGATTAATGGACTGACAATACACATGCAGAAGGAGTTCTGCATATTACTCTGAAAGTTTCTAAATAATACGAGGACCTGAAACAGGACTATTGTTTAGAACTAACCAAACCTAAGGGTTGGAAACATTTGAGAAATGATAGTCTAAATAGCGTCTATTTCTTTGGGTTTTCTGTCAAAGGTACTGGCTGAACAAGAAGGCATCAGTGATAGAACCTTGATGAACAATGAGGAATGACAACCTAAGCATTAAAAATGGATCATTCTCATGACATTCTACAAATATAATACATACACATCTAGTTAGGAGCATTTGATTCATTCTGATCATGTCATCCTAAACACTAGGCATAAATAGGTCCATGAAATGGATTTTGCAGGTCATGTTCCCCAGAGAACAGATCAAAGAAACAAATCCTATACCCCTGAAGTTACAGTGGGATGGATTGAAGTCATTAAAGCAGATCTTGCCTTCATGTATTGGCGTGAAGTAGATCGAAGAAAGCAGATCTTGTCTTCATGTATTGGCGTGAAGTAGATCAAAGATAACAGGTCCTGTCTTCCTATATTGGTAGGAAGTGGACCGACGATGCAGATCTTGTCTTCCCATACTGGTGGCGAAGTAGATCGAAGAAAGCAGATCTTATCTTCATGTATTGGCGTGAAGTAGATCGAAGATGCAGATCTTGTCTTCCCATATTGGTGGCGAAGTAGATCGCAGAAAGCAGATCTTATCTTCATGTATTGGCGTGAAGTAGATCGAAGATAGCAGGTCCTATTTTCCTATATTGATAGGAAGTGGATCCAAGATACAGATCTTGTCTTCCCATACTGGTGGTGAAGTAGATCGAAGAAAGCAAATCTTGTCTCATGTATTGGCATGAAGTAGATCGAAGATGCAGATCTTGTCTTCCCATATTGGTGGCAAAGTAGATCGAAGAAAGCAGATCTTGTCTTCATGTATTGGCGTGAAGTAGATCGAAGGTAGCAGATCCTATCTTCCTATATTGGTAGGAAGTGGATCAAAGATGCAGATCTTGTCTTCCCATATTGGTGGCGAAGTAGATCGCAGAAAGCAGATCTTGTCTTTATGTATTGGCGTGAAGTAGATCGAAGATAGTAGGTCTTATCTTCCTATATTGATAGGAAGTGGATCCAAGATACAGATCTTGTCTTCCCATACTGGTGGTGAAGTAGATCGAAGAAAGTAGATCTTGTCTCATGTATTGGCATGAAGTAGATCGAAGATGCAGATCTTGCCTTCCTGTATTTGGCAGCAAAGTAGATCAAAGATGGCAGATTTTACCTCCCTGACTACAGTGGAGTACATTGAAGCCGATAACTCTATCTCCCTGTATTTGGCAGTGGAATAGATTGAAGATCGAAGATGGCAGATTTTACCTCCATGTGACTACAGTGGAGTACATTGAAGCCGATAACTCTATCTCCCTGTATTTGGCAGTGGAATAGATTGAAGATTGCAGATCTTGCCTTCTTGTATTTGGCAGCAAAGTAGATCAAAGATGGCAGATTTTACCTCCCTGACTACAGTGGAGTACATTGAAGCCGATAACTCTATCTCCTTATATTTGGCAGTGGAATAGATTGAAGATCGAAGATGGCAGATTTTACCTCCCTGACTACAGTGGAGTACATTGAAGCCGATAACTCTATCTCCCTGTATTTGGCAGTGGAATAGATTGAAGATTACAGATCTTATCTCCCTAAGCAATAGTGGAGCAGGTTGAAGACTGCGGATTTTACCTCCCTGATTACAATGGAGTACATTGAAGCTGGTAGTTCTATCTCCCTAGGCAACAGTGGAATAGATCGAAGATTACAGATCTTATCTACCTAAGCAATAGTGGAGCAGGTCGAAGACGGCGGATTTTACCTCCCTGATTACAGTGGAGTACATTGAAGCTGGTAGTTCTGTCTCCCTGGGCATGAAGTAGATCGAAGAAAACAGATCAGTGAAGTTACCTTCCCTGGCAGTGCAGTGGAGCAAATTAAAGCTACGAAGGCGAATCTTGTTCCCCGACATTGCAATTAAAGAGATTGAAGCCACAACGACGAATCTCACTTTTCTGGCAGTACAATGAAGTAGATTAAAGCTACGACGGCGAATCTTGCTTCCTTGATATTGCAATTTAAAAGATTGAAGCCGCAACGGCAAATTCTGTGTCTGTTTCAATCTGGTCCTTAGACCATGCGCAGACTCTCACTGCGTTTAGGTCTGGGGAATATTTCCCTATAGGTCCCTCACGCTTCGAGCGTGTTTCAGTTCAGTCCCTTGCAGCCTGTTTCATTTATTTACAGTTTCGACCCCCCAGATTTTTGTTCGTTTCCAGTTTCATCCTTGGTTCTTTAATTTCTTTCTTTTTTTTCTTTTAAATTGCTTTTGTTTATTATTATTAGTTTTGTTTGTTTTGATTTCATTTTTATTTGCTTTCTAAACTGTGTAATTTTTTATATATATTATTTCATTTAAATAGTTTTATTTCATTTTATTTTTACGTATTATTTATATTAAACCATTTTTGTTTATGTGTATTATCTTAAATTTTCTTTTCTATATGACATTCCATATTTTTTATATATATACTATCTCCTTTAAGATGTATTATATGTTAATTATTTTAAAATTGTTTGGTACCTTTTATTCGACTTTGCTATTTGTCTTAATTTATTTATTATCCATTCCAAGAATTCTTATATATTCTTTTTATGCTTTCATATGTGCATATATATTATTATTTATCTTAAAATTTTTCATATATAATATTTTTAAATTGTTTTGTATATGATTGATTTTTTTTTCTTCAAAATTTCTTTTATTTATTTAAGACTCATTTATTATCTTTTAAAAAATTATCTTACATTTATTTATTCTAATTTACTTTATACTACTCATTTTGAAGTTACATATATGTTATTTAATTTATTCATCTTTGTTTATTAATATCAATGTTTAAATAATGTATGTTGAGTGATTATTTTCATTGTGTGTGCCATTGGTGTAATCTTATTCATGTATCATTACTCTGCGATTATTATTGCATTGTTAGCTCACGTCCTTGTATTGTAAATTAAGCATCAACATAGTTATCCAACTTAGATTGCTTTATCATTTTTTTTCTAAATAAAACAAATCCATCTCGTTCGAGTATTGTACTCGCAACTATTCGAAAAAAGAAAAGTTTTAAATTAAGGCAATATTTTGCGTTTGGAAAATTCGAGAAAACGTGCCCTAACGTGCTGGGTTTCGATTTCTCGTTCGACCAAATGGCCAAATACCCTTTTAAACTTTCAATATCTAAGGCAATATTTTGCATTTTAGAAATTCGATAAATTGTACCCTAACTTACTAGGTCTCGATTTTCTCATTAAACCCAAATAGCAAAATATCTTTTAAATTTCAAACACATAAAATTTCAAAAAATAAAGGCAATATTCTATGTTTAGAAAATTTGAGAAAATTGTGCCCTAACTTACTGGGTTTCGATTTTCCTCGTTGATTCTAAGTAATCGAATATCCTTTTAGAATTAAAATAAATGAGGTGTAAATAAAAAATGAAATGCAAACTTGCTCTCAAAATATGAGATGTCGGGTCCTAACTTACTGGGTGTGACGTCTTGTTACTTAGAGATAAGAAGGCATTTTTCCATTTTGATTTATTCGAGTAATTTTAAAATAACACACATAAAGAAGGATCGTATTTTTAAATTCTTTTTGAGTTTTTAATTTTCGACACCAAGACATTAAGAAATCAACTAGGTACCAATTTTGGGCGTATCGAGGGTGCTAACCCTTCCTCGTGCGTAACCGACTCCTGAACCTGTTTTTGGATTTCATAGACCAAAATCTTTGTTTTAATAAAAATTAAATCGTTTATTAAAAACAACCACTTTTCGAGGTGACCCGATCACACCTCATCAAAAAAGATTGGTGGCGACTCCCATTTTCGTTTTTATTTTTAAAAAAACCCAAGTCGACCCCGTTTTCATCAAAAAATGGTGTCAACACCGCCCAATCCTAAGTTCGCGAATTACCTGAGAAGATAAAGTAAGCCGGTGAGCTATGAAGCTCAGTGTGTAACATAACCCAAGCATAATTACAAATAACACAATAAATAGATTAAAATATCGCAGAGAATTTTATCAAATTCAAATGAGCAAAATTGGGCATTCATGATTATGTCAATGCAATATTTTCAGAAAATATAATGCAGATTTTTTGGAAAGCTTCCTACCCAACCCCGCTACACACCAATTAGAGTTTCCCAGAACTCGTCCTTCCAAAAACACACCAATAGATAATTGTGGACAATGTCACCAGAGTTGCAATTAAATCTGCCAGATCAAATATATGTGATCGAGCTACCATATTTGCAGTCAAGTTGCCAGAACAGATATGTGGCTAAACCACCAGATAGTGTAGATCATTAAACTGCCAAAACTTCCTCCTTACCATATCATCCTAACCCCATGCAATGTGACATGGCATGCAAATACGGAATCAGAACAGTAAGCATGTTGTGAATGCTATTGTATTTTTAACAGAAATCAATAGGCATGGAATTTCATGCTTTGTAGAACAGATATGTCAGTTTCCAATAATAATAAATCAATATAATCGGAATAGCCACAATGTCACATGCTATGAGAATTGGAACAAAACATAATTTATCAATAATCGTATAACAATCATTTGATAGATTTAAACAGAATACTTACCTTCTTTCACACACACAAATCTTTTAACACATTCAGCCACTCTATAATACTTGTAATAATTTTCACATTACTAAATTTATGAAAAATCAAACATGCTATATACTTATCATACAAGATAAATCGTATAAAACAAAAACAACAAATTTTATTGATCGAACAAAACTACATGTCATTCATCTAAGTTTACGAAATTGCTAACCTCAAATATGCAATCCAAAACTCGATCCTAACTAAACTTACTCAAAATGAGCCCACACACCCGTGTGACTCACACACCCTACCTGGCACAGCCCGTGTGGCTCACACGACCTGATACACAATCGTGTGGCTCACACGATTGTGTGGCATCGATAATTTCAAAATTTTACTATTTTATGAAGTTTCGAGTTAGCTCCACACACCTGATGACTTCCAAGATGCCGGTAAAACAACAACACACCAAATTCTGCACAACCAACATCTAAAAATATTTAATTACACAACCTCACTCCCTAAATCAATCGGTTAATAACGAACACATTCCACAACACTATCCTGAAGAAACACCAATCAGCCCTCCAAAAATGAGCATTTTGCATTCTAACCTCTAAAGAGAAGACTATTGATACCCAACCTGATAGAGGAATATGCTCTTCTTGATTCTCACCTAAACAGAACCACAGGAACGATTAAAACGAGGTTTACTAAACAACTTACAGAAAATTGGTAAAAACCTTATTACAAAGAAAAAATATATATGACACTTACTCAAGAATTGAGATACAATCTACTCGATCGAGAACACCACACAGAGAATAGCACTTAAAATTCAACAACACCACAATGGCAAGGTGACAACAAAAAGAAACAATAGCAAGGGGGCGGCAACAGAAAAATTAGAGGTAAAAAAAGAGCAATTTAGGGAAAAAAAGAAAAAAAAGAAATCAAAGAAAGTTTTTTTGATAGCAAATTAATGTGAAAACAAAAATAGAATAATGGGGGAGAGTGGAAGGGGAACGATTGAGTGGGAAAGTGTTTTGGGGAGGGATTTTCTCAAAATTTTTAAAAAGAACAACTAAATCCCAACAAATAAGGTTAGTTGCTATCATATTAAGCTGATCAGAATTCAAATTTAATCTGGCTACTTCCAAATGGACGACAGAATAAGAAAGAATAAAAATATTTCCACTTTGCTCACAAATAAGATTCAAGCACAAAACCGCTGGTAAGCTGAAACCTTACCACTGAACCAGTGGTTAGAGCTAAAATTAATAAAAATTCAAGGGGAGGGATTTGAACACAGAACCTTAGGCACATAAACAAAACTTTTAACCACTGAATCCATATCAATTCACTTCACACAATTCTTGCAACATTTATTCAAAAACAAGATGTCACCAATTTTGATTCACTAACCCTGTAACGGCCTGTTTTCAGTGAAATCAGAACAGTGGTTTCGGGACCATAAATTTGAAGTTTAAAATTTTATTTTAATATTATTTTAATATCTACAACATGATAGTATTATTGTACAAAAATTTCTTTAAGAAATTTTACCGTTTGTATGCTCAATTTAGGTTTAGGGCTTAGGGTTGTTGTTTCTATGTTATGTATGTTTTAGTATTAAAATTTTTTGAATGTTGCTTTTGTAAATGTTGGTTGGATAATGATATTGAAATTTTAATTTGTTGGATTTTGATATATGTCTTGAATTTGTTAGATATTGATTATGTTTTAAGCTTGTCGGATATTGAATTTATTATTATGTTTTAAGCTTGTTGGATATTGAAATGGTTGAATTTATTTTGTAGAATGGGTAAGGGCAACAAAGAAGGGACCTCCAAGCAATTCAGGTGGACAAAACTGATGGAACATATTTTCCTTAAAATTCTAGCAGATGAGGCTCGAAAAGGAAATAAACCTTCTAATACTTTCAGAGCAGTTTCTATTAATCGAGTTGTTGACGCCATTTCAGAAAGATTCCAAGTCCAATGCGATGCGAAGCATGTGGAAAATCATTTGAGGACAGTAAAAAACCAGTGGCAAATTATATGCAAAATTCGAGGTGAAAGTGGTTTTGGATGGGATGATAACATGAAAATGATCACATGTGATAGAGCGACATATGATGCAGCAGTGATGGTAATATATGTATATATATGTTAAGTATATTTCAATTGTTTTTTACTTGTTATTCTAACTGTGTATAATATCCAACAGGCACACAAGAAGTATGAACCATTTTTGAATAAAAGCATTGATCATTATGATGAAATGGCTGTGGTTGTTGGCAAAGATATGGCAACAGGGAGTTTTGCCAGAACATTTGCTGACATAGATTTGGATGATGGTAATGAAGATTCAATGCCTGTAGACTACAACAATGAAGAGGCTGAAGAGGTAAGAACAAATGTATCTTCATCTGGCACATCCAAACGTAAAAGAAAAAGTGGTCAAGAAAGTCTCGTTGATGAACAAATTAAATTTGTGGGTGAACAACTTGGCAAAATTGCTAATGCTTTGGAAAAATTTACTGCCGATAATACATCACAGCTTTACGAACAAGTGATGTCGATGGAGAAAGAAGGATTTGATGAAGACTTCTTGTGTTCTGTGCTTGATTATCTAGGGAGTCATGAATCAGAGGCCAAACTTTTTTTAGTTAAAAATAAGAAGCATAAAAAAATTTGGCTTCAAAAATTTTCTCAGGGTTGAAGATATTGATACATTTATGTGGTGTAATATTATGCACTTGGACAATGTTCTTACTATGTGGTGTACCATTAATTATGTATTTGGATATATGTGGTGTAATATTATGCACTAGACAATGTTGTTACTATGTGGTGTACCATTAATTATGTATTTGGATAATATTATTATTTCTAGTACTCATTGTGGTTTCGTAGCAATTTATAATTATTCAATACTTGTTTTTTAACACAATTACAAATAATTTATTTGATATTAGTTTTTTTCAATTTATAACGATTAATATTGTAGCTTAATAATTGAGTATTATTATAATTAAATCATTGCAATATATGTAAAAACAATTTATTAATATATGTAAAATATGTAAAATATGTAAAATATATATTAATATATGTAAAATATATGTAAAAATAACTTTTCCGGAAAATATTTTCAGGAAATCTGCCAAACAGCAGAAAATATTTTACACAGATTTACCAAACACCAGAAAATATTTTCCAGTAAATCATTTTATAGAAAAGTAAAACATTTTCCAGAAATCATTTTACGGAAAATATTTTACTGCCAAACAAACAGACCCTAAATCGCGTAAAGTGCGAAAGTTGGCTTCTATTAGTTAAAGGTGTTAAATAGCTATAAAACTTTAAAGTGGGGGTACTTATTTGATAATTAGACCACTAATTGAGTTAGTGCATGTGCATGGCATGGTATTTAAGAAATTTTCAAGTTAGGGAAGGGTAAAAAGGTAATTAGGAAATTAAAGTTAAAAATTAAATAA
Organism: Gossypium hirsutum; assembly: GCF_007990345.1. Lineage (NCBI taxonomy): Eukaryota > Viridiplantae > Streptophyta > Magnoliopsida > Malvales > Malvaceae > Gossypium > Gossypium hirsutum. Next base: position 38,569,930 of record NC_053445.1, on the reverse strand, counting down.
AACACAAATGGTCATCTCTTTCATTCTTGCATGCGCCGAAAATTACAGAAAAGTATGACCATTTGAGAGCTTGAAATTTTGACAAAGAAAATCCCTTGCATATCAAGAAAAGTCACGTTCGAAATTAGATCTGGAAAAGGACAAAGTTATTGAATAAACGATCGTTTTCCACCGTACGAGTTTGAGGTAAGTTCGTGTAATTAAATTGTGTATTTACATACTTTAATTGAAATATATGTATGTGGATTGTGTAATTTCAATGTATAATTATCGAACGCTGATAACACTCTAGAATAACGTATTTTTATGTATTTATTATATATTTATTATGAGTATGATCATGCTAATTTGAGCTATTTATGATATTTTATCTCATAGGGACTATATTTGAGGCAAAAGAAAAATTAAGGGCCAAAAGCATAAATTTAGAGATAAAATGGGCCAATGTGCGACACAAGGAAAAGTTGGTGCTAAAAGTGCAAGTATGGAGGACACAAGGGTTGAAATGCAAAAAGAAGAGATTTTATTCTATCAGACTCTATTTTAATTATATTAGGATAATTAATATTAAGATAATTATTAATGATTATTTAATTTTAGGATTTTATTTTATTTATCTTTATTTATCTTCAATTAAATGTATTTATCTTCTGGGAGTTTAAGTAGGATTAGACTATCTCTCCTAGCACTATAAATAGGGGGTGAAGTGACTCAAAAGGCATCCATCTTTTTTTGTAAACACTCTCTCCCCAAAAGTCTAGGTTTTTGTTCTTCTCATATTTCCTTTCAATAAAATCTCCATTTTTATTATATTTCTTTTCTTTTCCACCACAACCATGAGCCACTAAATCCATCTAGCTGAAGGTTGTCGATATTCCCCAAAAAGGGTTTTTGAGGCTTAGAGTCCGTACTTAGCCTCCTCGCTGAGTATTCATCGTTTCTCCGCACTATGGGGTTGACGCTTTCATCCATGTCCCTTAAGAAATAAGCTTTTCAACGTATGCAAAGGCAACCGCTTTGTATGTTTTGGGAAGGTTGCACAGTCAGTTCGTTAGCTTACTGCGTCAGAGGTTGGCGAGCCCAAGAGACAAAATGGCGTGGTATTCGCCATTGAGAAGCGTTGATCTAGCATAAGACGAAACCACAGAAGCGATTGTTGGCTAGAGTCAGGTTCCACTAAATCGTAAGTCTAAATCTTTGGAGCTGGTGGTCGTAGGCGTCCTCTTCCACTATAACTGGCTTATTCAGTTTGGGAAGGATCATCTAAAAGCCGAGGATTGAACCCAAGGCGGAACGAGACAACTAGAGGCTGGAATCTCCCATAAGAATTTCCTTTCTCTCAACTCTATTTTTAATTTCTCAAATTTTCGATTCAATATTCTTAATTCTGTTTTTATTTTATTTTTCATTCCCAGATCCAAACCTTTAATTCTGTTATTTTTATTTTTTTCAGGCACGCAGGTTTTCTTGGGCAAGATTCTACCGGGATTTCACGGAACAAGATATTGTGCAAATCCAGTCCCTGAGGATTCGACTTTACTTCCCTTTTACTATTCTTTTTCACTATTTATTAGGGATAGGATATTTTTGGTGCTTTCAACGACCGCATCAAATTTTGAACGCATAACCGATGAAGCATGAAGAATACCGAGCCCTGTTTGAACCTTAGAAATTCGTAGGATACAAATGACATGTCATTAAGGTTACTGATTTTGGTTGAGGTCTTGCATGTGTTGCGGACTCACCATAGCTTGTATGAGCTTACCACTTTGCAACTCGTGAGAGCTTATCGATTCTCAGCTCGTATGAGCTTACCATATTTTAGCTCGGAAGAGCTTACCGATTATGGCTCGTAAGAGCATACACGTACAGGAATTGACGGGCTTACAGTTCAGTACACCTCGCGTGTACTAGCGTATCTAACAATATTCTAAGTGATTCAACGGGCATACTATTATTATGAGATTATACAAGTTCAATATGAACTAGTACAGGTAATTACATGGAAATGGTTATATATGATATACAGATATACGGTATAGAAGCTACATGTACATGAAAATTTAATAATTATTGAATTCATACATGTTTCTCGGTTTTATATGAATACATGGCTAACTTGGTTAATGGTTATGTGATAGGCTTTAGCCAAATTGAATTGTGTTATGCTTTGAGTTACTTACCTAAATTTGTGGTTAAATGGTAAGTTTAATTCTGTATTATACAAACTTACTAAGCTTAATTTCTTACTCTGTTTATTTTCCCATGTTTTATAGTGATTCAGAAGCTCATTCGGATTGGAAGTTGTCAAAAACTACATCACACTATCAAATGCTTATTTTGGTATTTTGGACTTATATATTTTGGTTAAATGACATGTATAGGTCATTTTGGCTAATTATAGCCTATATGTTTTGTTGTGTATTTAGCCATTTGAGTTGTCTTGAAAATGGTATATGTTTTGATATGTAAATAGGTGTAAATGACCTTATGATATGTGGGGTATAATTGCCATGTGAATGCCTTGTTTGTGAATTGGTATTTGGGATACCAAATGGTTGTAATTGAAATGAGGTATTCATGCTTAGTTAGGCACAATGTCTCATATATGAGTTTAACCATTTAGGTATAGTTTGGAAGTATATTTGACATGTTTTAAAGTGGTCAATTGATGTGCTTATAGATATCATGTTGTATGTGTGGATATTACATGTTATAAACTTGATATTGGTTGGTTTTGAATGCCTATTTATGTGAAGGTTATATGCTCATTATGGTGTCCAAGTTGGTACTTATTTGGGTGAGAAATGTGGCTTGGAAAATGGCCTATTTTTGTTCACACGGACGTGTGTCTCAGCTGTGTGTCACGGCCGTGTGTCCCCTGATACTTCTATAGAAATCAAGTCAGTAGCTTCACACGGCCTAGCACACGGGCTTGTGGCTTGGCCGTGTGGCACAAGTCAATTTACCTTCCAGTTTTCACACGGCCTAGCACACGGCTTGGCACACGGGTATGCGAGTCCATTTCAAAGGGTACACGGCCTGGCACACGAGCGTGTGGGTTGGCCGTGTGACCCAAGTTAGTGAGTTACACGGGGTTGGACACGGGCTGGGACACGGCCGTGTATTCTCATTTCGAATGCCAACACGGCCTGAGACACGGGCATGCCTCTCACACGGCCTGGCCACACGGGCGTGTGTCCCCTGCACATTGAAAAATTTCAAAGTTTTCTAAAAATTTCTTGAGTACTCGGTTTAGTCCCAAACCACTTTTGATGTCTATTTGGGCCTCGATGGCTCGTATTAGGGACTACATGAATGAATTTGATTGGCTTTTGTTTGATTGAGAAATGAATATGAAATGTATGATTGTTTGAGTTATAAGTTCGATAATGCTCCGTGACTTTGTTCTGGCGTCGGATACGGGTTAGGGGTGTTACAAACCCAATTTTTACTAACTCGATTTTTGGGATGTGACAGCATTGATATGAAAAATTCTATATACTGTTAGTGACTATAATGATATATGTCATAAAAAAATTTTAAAATTAAAATTTATTTTTAATAGTGAGATATAGTTTATATTAACAATATTCTTAATTGAAACCACGAGGCAAACTTAAAAAAGAAGAAGAAGTTGTATTGGTAAAAATAAAAAACTTCAATGAAAAATCAAAATATCAATTAAGTTCTAAATAAAATTTCACACCCAATTTGAGCCCCTAAAGATGAAATATTAACGTTGATCATTGATTGTTAAGTTTTACTGTCGTGGCTAATAGAGCAATCAGGTAGCAACACGTGGCAGCTACATGTACACCATGATGATGTGTCATTTTTCCGTGTCAACAAATATTTTTAAAAATAAATGATGTTTTAAAAATAATTATTTAAAAATCACATCTAGGATGAACCTCGACAAAAAAAAATCCAAGTTCATTTGAATCTCGACAATCACTTGTCCAAGTTCATCCTGCATATGGTTTTTTAGATAATTACAGAAAAAATATAAAATTTATGAAACATTATTAAAAGTTATAAGAGGTTATAAAAAATTAAAAACTAATAAAAATGTTTAAAATTTATTAAAAATCATGAAATCTAGACAAGTGATTTCTAAATGCTTTTGAACCTGGTCAATTATTTGTTCAGGTTCATTCCAATAATTATTTTTAATAAATTTTAAATATTTTTCATTTCTTAATCAATTTAATGATTTTTTATAATTTTTTTATAATTATTAACCATTTTAAATAAATTTATACAAATTTTTAAATAATAATTTAAAAATCATATTTAGGATGAACCTGGACAACCACTTGTCCAGGTTCCAATGAACCTACATAATGTTTGTCTAGATTCATCTTAAATGTGATTTTTAAATAATTATTTTTAAATAATATTTATTTTTAAAATATTTTTTGACATGGTAAAATGCCATGTCATCATGGTGTACACATGGTTGCCATATGTCGTCGTTTAATTGGTTAGGTGCTAAATTTTGTTAAAAGCCTAATTAATTTTTTTAAATTTTTAACTTATATTTTTTTACTAATAAGCCTTAAAAATATTTAGGAACCAAGCGCCGGATCATAGAGAAGAAAATAGAAACCATGTAAAACCTTCGATTTTGTATGTCAACAATGCTTATGATTTAATTTTGTTCTCTAAAATCCTTTTATAAATTAAACCTTTAAAGGTTTTAATGGCGTAAAAAGTACTCAAACTTAAAAAAAATAATTAAATTTCTATTTTTTTTACACTCAATTGAATAATTGAACTTTCAAAATGCATTAAAAAGGCTGTAATTTATAAAAGGGTCACCTAATTATAAAATTAGTTTTCTTTTGATCATTCAATTATTATTTTTTTCAATTTAATCATTAAAATTTTTGAAATTCATTTTTTGGATCAATTTGGTCCTAATTCTAAAGAAAATGAACAAATTTAGTGATCAACATTTACAAAATTTACCAATTTAGTCATAATTCATAAAAAAATTCCAAAAAAACTAAATTATTTAAATAAGGGTATAAACTACACCTTTAGTCACTAAATTATGGGTAAATTTTCATTTTGGTCACTAAACTAAAAAAATTACAATTTGATCATTGAACTATTCAAAAGTTTTCATTTAAGTCGCTGGACTATTCAAAAGTTTTTATTTAAGTCACTTAGTTGTTAAGGTTTTTTTTTAAATGTTCCAACAAGGAGCTCTAAGCAACAATTCAACGACCTGAACAGTAGATTAGTACCCATTGACGAGTTGTTTAAATTTTGGTTCACAGATTTGTGACGTCTAAAACTGTTTCATGAAAAAAAATTGATTTGCAAAAAAGAAGGGGAAATAGAGCTTTCGATTTGTGTAGGCAGAGAAAATTATATAGCATTGATTTTAACAACTTAAAAACTTAAATGAAAAGGTTTGAATAGTTCAATGACCAAAACAAAAACCTATCTATAATTTAGTTCTTTTAGAGTTGGATTTTGGTTATGCAATCAAGCTGAAATTGTTCATTATTATATGTACAAACCATTGAGGACACCAATCTCAAATTTGATGTCTGAATAATTCTTATACAAAATATATAAGAACATCATTATTTCCTTAATTGTTCTTTCAGCTAAATCCTTTCATATACATTATTTTCCCCCAATTTTCCTCCTTCCCATCAGAATTCAAAGAAATTTATGGTTGGGTTGGTTTACTATTCTCCACGCGACCTTTCCATTTCTTTGCAAATATGATGACAATCCGGCAGGAAACTGTAATGAATATCATGTTACAGCGTGAAAGTGTTTGAAGTTGTTCATGCAATCCATTTTATGGTTGCCGATGAAATTTTAACCTCAAATCCATGCCAGGGATTGGTATCGAAATTAAGTACTGATTGAAGTAAAATCGATTAATATATCTCCAGAAATCAAGCAATCACCTTAAATCTTCAAAGAAAATATGAAATGAGGGCTACTGAACCCCTAAGCTATCACACAACCAAACAAGTATTCGAACTCCATTTTTGTTTTTCTTTTGTTCGTTTTCCTTTGGTTGGTCAACACTTTATAGATTAACAACAGGAGAAAAAAAAAACCTTTCATTTGATTCACTCATCGCCCCAGGCATCATCTCTCAACTTTTGCCTTGTAACTATTCGGGTCCTCCTGGCTTCTTCCTGGCTTCTTAATTCTCTAGACCCGAAGTTTGACGGCAATTTTGATCCTATTGCCTGAGCAATCAGCCTCTGGGCAGTTCTTGCCGATGTCTGTGGCCTTTGGCGAGGAGGCTCCAAATCTGAGTGATGAACAGCACACATTTCACCACCATCAAAACCTTTACCACGTATTCCTTTATGAGATAAATCCTAGAACTCTAAATTATGCAAGATCGGCCCAACAATGGAATAACATCTCTCCCTTTTTTTGAGGTTTGTTACTTGGGGAGAAGCTACCACAACACTTTAAACAAACAAGTTGCATAATTTATGACATGGAAATATACCAACTACTAGGCATAGAATACTATAAACTGGGACGAGTGTCAAATACAGATATGCATCTCACACAGGTATGCTTAATATTTTTTAAGTTTTTTCATATATTTGGAGGATCAAACCTCTCTAACTATGTACAAATATATGTTAGGTACCTGTTAGGTATGAAACTTCAGAGAAAATAAAAAGTTCTGATAACATAGGCTATAACTCAATGTAGATTTATATCAGTTGAAAAGCTGCTTATATAAACAGAAGTACAGATACAGAAAGAGGGTGTCTGGTCTCAAACAAAAGAGCATCTTCACAAGCCAATAGCATATAAATTAGAAATATCTCAGCATGGTTAATCCAAATTCAACAAAAGCAAATGAATCATTAATGCACAGGAGAAAACTAAGCACAAATACACATGGTAAATGGACAGCAAATGTTGTAACTGTTCAATTAAATGACGCAAGCCTATTTAAATTACCTTTTGCTGAAATTGAGCCCAAAAGTATATCATCCTTGTCAAGTATACGTATAGTAAACGGACATCGAACATGGTTGCGAGCTTCAAGGGCTGGCATCAAAATTTGAGATAGCTAGTCAAATAAAAACTATTGATGCAGAACTGTGCCAGCTGATTGGAGATGGAACAATACAATTTATATGTTTAACCCTCTTTTTAAGGACAATGCTATAGATTGTCCAAGTGATTCGAAATGGAACAACAAATACATCCATTAATGATGACTCATTTTAAGTCTGCCATTGTTTCAACGGTCCAAATATGGACAACAAATAAATACAATTGAAGTTTACTTTCATTACAAGTCCTGCCATTGTTTCTACTTGAACCATTAGCTTTTCAAATAAAAAAGCATTGTCCTTTTTCTGATACAATTGAATTTTATCTATCCATGTGAGAGGAAATCCTCCAATAATTTAAAGGGAAGTTGACAACAACAAGAACTAAAACAAGGAAACAAACAACAACAAAGCACCAAATAAACTGCTTAGAAGGAAAAATATCTCACAAAGCCTTTCCAATATATAGGATTATAAGCAACTTTAGACAGATGGCTACCCACATCCTTAAACATCAGAAGCAAGTTCTGAAAGAAGCTAATGGCATCACAACCTGATCGTAATGGTATCTCTGGTTACTTTCTCCCTAAATTTGATAGATACAGCAATTTCAACCAATTTTCAAAAAAATGGTAACCAACAGAACAACCCATCCCGACATATTTGGCACACAAAATGATTTGTGTTCTAATCTAATAATGGCTTTGAGATGGAAGTACTTAAAATTTTGGCTGAAGAGTATATGTCTCATCTAAATAACGTTAACAGCTTGAAGACTTATTAAAACAACTAAACTTAAAACATAGATAGCTACTTAAGAAAGATGAGGCTTATTAATATGTTAAACAACTGTTAGGACATGGCTACAGGGAAAGAAGCACCATTATCACCACTTGTTATACCATGTCAATTTAAAAAGCCTGCAGCATCAGGCACAGACAAATCTCTGATTAAACTATATAAAGATAAAGGCTCCACGCCCATCACAAGTGATGTATAGACCAATATGCTTACAACTTGAAAACCTAGGTCAAGAAGCACTCCGACCTTATAACTTGAAACTAAAAAATGAACCAAAAAAAGTAAATGAGAAAACTCACCCTTCCCTCAAGATATCATTTTCCTTAATTGCATTCTGTTCTGGGACACATATTTAATCAAGAGGAATAATGCTTGTATCCAGCCCCAAGTTTAATCGATGCACGTTAAAGAGCTATAACCATGATACTGATTCCAGTTTTCTGAACTAGTGAAAATTTTAAAAGATAGCCCCTACCTCAAACTAAATTTAGATATTTAATTCACATAGCATACAAAGAAGCATCAATAATAAAGCTAGTAATTATTACCTACAGAAGGTGTTCGAAATACTGCAAGGGCTGTTGTATCATTGACCCAGCGGATGGCAACTCCTCGATCTCTGAAGTCTTCAAACAGCTTCTCTAGGTCTGTTGTCCTAGTACTTGGTGAAAAGTCAGCCAAAACAAGAACATGATGCATGCCATATTTAGCTGCGTTAAAAAGAATTTCCAACCGTAAATGACTAGAAAGACATAAAAAGACAATACAAAAAAGTTAATTTGAGAATTGACTATCAAACTAAAATCAGCCATCCAATGTGATGAATCAAGGTTCAAGAGGTTCTATAGTAACATATCCAAATCCATTAAAAAACTTATTACTTGCCCCCAGTTGCAATTTGTATTCATCTTACTGAAATAAAAAAAATAAAAAAAGGATAGCCCAGAGTTCTCAACCTTATACAGCAACTTCCATTAAACTTGTTATATTGATATGTTTGACCAGTGTAAAAAGAAAGAAAGACCATAAATAACTTGAAACCGTTGAAAAAGATATGACAAGACAAAAGAAAGCTTGTCATCAAAACACAGTGTTAAATATTTCAGTTTGAAAGGAATTCTACATCCTATTAGATCAAGGCCTGGGAACAAGCAAATAAACATAGTTTCAAGTTCAATAAGAAAAGACTAAGCTATCTTATACATATACAGAGCATTTATGGAAAAAAAAAAAAAACTTGAATTGTGAGACATAAAGGCTTACATTCCATCGTTTTTGTTTCAGGGTGTTTGCACACATCCTCATTATCAGTATCTTTCGATGCAGACACATCGGAGAGTCGATCGCTATACAATTCAGTTTTTCTATATGAAAATGTTCCCCTTCCCCGTCTCTTAGGGGCTTCAACTTTACTATCCTCCAAAGAAAGATTTGACACTCCAGGCAAGCATTCTGAGGAGAGTAATTCACTTGGTTCACGATCTGCAATGGCTTCCCAATCTGTACAAACCATTAGAATTGCAATTCCATAACAGGTCATCCAAAAAACTATTATACAGACATTTCAGAGAACCAAAAAAAGAGAAAGAACCATTCAGAGGGAAAAGCTATTGAAACGAAACATACCATCATCTGAAGATGATTTGAGTGTCCAACAATCACCAGGCAATACTGGTAACTTTTCAAGATTCCCTTTTGCAAAAAGATATAAAAAGAAAAATCAGTTCCACATAATTCATAGAGATACATACAATAAAATCCCCCCCCCCAAAAATGCAGACATATTAGGTTTTCCATCACACTACCCTACAAAAGAAGAAAAATTCTGCAAGGCACCGAAATACTATATGTGCATTCAAAAACCAAAAAAAAGTAGCAAACTCGATCCTCAAACGAAGGTTAAGGTAAAGAGTAAGTATATTGAGTTGTACCATGAGTCAAAGGATTGTCATTTTCAGCCAAAGAAACATCAGATGAAGTTAAGGAATCCTCCTTCAAGTCCTTGTTTTTCAGCCCTATACTGACGTTGGAAAAAGAAAAAGGCAAGAAAATTTTAGCATTGAAATTATTTCTATTTACATTAACAATAAATGAAAAGAAAGAGAGTACCTTGAAGAGTGAGCATGATGCTTGAGAAGAGAAGCGCGTGAAAGAAGTTGATCGGATTTAAGGGAGAAACCGATGGAGGAATAGAGAGAAGCTAAGTCAGAGAGAGCAGATGGTAATCGGAGGTCGTCGGAGGAGGACGCCGTCTGGAGTTGGGAAATGAGATTTTCGAGGAAGGAAATAGCGCCTTGCGTGTCTCCAGCAGCCACCAGATCCTCTACTTTCTCACTCCAACTCTCGTCTCCTCCTTTTTCCATTTTTCTTGTTTCCTTATTCCTCTTTGGTTGCTCTGTTTCTTCACACACACTTCATCACAACAAATCTGTGGCATATTTTATTTTTAAGCTCAGCTCAGCACAGCCAAGCCCAAATTAAAACACAAACTCTTTTAACTCTTCCTTTTGGGCCTAAAGAGAGAGAAAATAACACATATTTTTATTTTTGAGATTAGAGCAGCAGTTTTTTTTTTAAGTAGGAGAATGCACGAAAATGATATTGTTGAACCTGAACATGCACACTAAAATAAATCTAAAAAAAATAAAAGAAAAATCAATTAAGAATATGAATATAATTTTTTTATCATTTAATTGAATTTATTTATTTTTACATATAAAAACTCATAATTTGAAAAAGTAATAAAAGTAATGTATTAATTAATTAATCTAAGGTGTTGTTTGATAAATTGAAGAAAAAAATTAAGTATTGAAAATTTAACTATTAATTTAAGTTATAAAATTTGTTTGATAAATTACTTAAATTTAATTATTAAATATAATTAAATTGTTTGATAAATATAAAATTTAAATTATAAAAAATTAATTTTTATATTTTATCTTTAATTTTTAAACATTTCACCTTATTCTAAAAATTTAAAATTTTAAATGTAAAATTTTTTAGGATAATATAATATTAAATTAAATTAAATTAATCGAACCTATTATCTTTTTATATTTTTATAAAAGAAATCTATAAAACTGTTTTAATTTTGGATTATCAAACATATATAAAAATTAAAAAAAAAATTCAATAATTGAAGGACACCAAAGTTTTTGATGTTACAGTTGTCTAGTTTATATGGAGAAGAAAATCAGTTTGAAAGGTAATCTAATTGGCGCCTGCAACATAATAGCTATGGCTGAAATCATATAACTAATGAAGTCACAGAATACAATTTTGTATTTTGTCAAGTTTAAACAAGAGATATTATTTTAAGCTCTGTAAATAGGGTTTATGTTTAGTTGATCTAATAAATCCTTTTATTTTATATGACTTTATATTTGTTGCAATTCAATAATTCTTTAATTATGACAACTGAAGCGTTAAACAATATGTTAAGGCCATCAAACCAATGGCTATGATAAGTCACAGTGCATGTGCCTTGCTGCCAAAGAAGTATGCCAACCAATAAGCAAGCTGATTTTTTCTCTAGCAATCTGCTTGATTGGATGGAATCTAATTTATGTAGTCCTTTAAGGATGCTGAGTATAGGGATCACTTGGTCTAGTTTTTTGGGTTTAATTCTTTGACGGATATGGAAAAATAGAAATTTTTTTTTTATGTTTCAAGAAATTTTTTGGACTTTTTCTGAAACTATCAGTTCATCTGTTGGTTAGACTAAACAGTTCAATTTAGCTCATAAGAATGGTTCACAAGACAACTTAGAACCGTTTTTAATTTACCTTCATCAGGTAATTGGGTTATCTTACATATTGATGGTGTTGTTCAGTCAAATGCAGGTTTTGCTGTTGTTGGGAGTGTAGTGAGAAAATAAAATGGAGATTGAATCTTAGGTTTCAATAATTATTTAGGGGACTATTCGGTTTTTAAGGTCGAGCTTTGAGGTGTCATGAATGGTCTGATTCTTCTCAAAAGACGAGGGTTTAACAAGGTCTTGATTCATACTAGCAGTTTAGAGGTGGCTAATACCTTCTAGGATAGACAATTGACGAATTCATCCTCAAACTTGATGAGAAGGATTAATTGAAAATTAAACGCTATGGATCAATGGAGCATCGGACACATTCCAAGGGAGAGTAATTAAGTGGTTGATTGCATAGTTAAGATAGCTTATAATAGGACAATTGTAATACAAATATTTGAAGATGTCTCTGAGCAGCTTGAGGTAGGATTATGTGCAGATAGAGTTAATGATTTTTTAGAATAGGATTGTTTAGTTTAATTTATTTGCGTTGTTTACTCACAAAAAAAAAAAGAAAAAAAAAGAAGTTAATTTGCTAGTTGGATAGTGAGCAAATTATAAGAAAGTTGATTTTTTTTTATATAAAATATGACTTCTATTTTTATAAGAAAGTTAATTTGGGTCTCATCATTTCAAATAAGCATAATAATAAATTTAGTTTTTAATATTTATATATTTTATCAATTTAACTTTTATCTTTTTAGATCTAAATTTGGTCTTGACCTTTCAAAAAGTAGTCAAATTATTATTTTTAATGAAAATACTGATTAAAACATTAATTTTTTAATAATATTAGCATAACAACATGCATGGTAGTTTAAATATGCTTTATGCAAACATAGCACTATTTTTCTTATATGTCATGTCAATAAATAATTTAATAATTATAAAATACTAAAAAATATAATAAAACAATTCAAAATTTAAAAAATATAAAAAAATCAAAAAAATTAGCTTGAAGTACATGTGAATTGCCATATAAATTTTCATGTCTACAATTCAACATTTTAGTAAATATTTTTATTAAAAAAATAGTATTTTAACTCTTTTTGAAAGGTTGATGCTCAAAAGAATAAAAATTAAATTGACAAAAAATATAAACATTAACGATAAAATTTATCATTATAACTTTAAAATATTAACATTTCAAAGTATATTTTTAAAGATATTGCAATCTCACAAATTCCAAATATATATTGGGACTTTAATGGATAATTTGCTTGATTTTCTTCATAAACTTGTACCCCTAAACATAAAAGAAGTTCTGGGTTGTTTTTGTATTAAATTTAATCTTATTATTTCTAAGGTTAAGATTTAAAATTTTATTTTTGATGATTTTTTTATTGATATGCATTGAAATCTACAAATTTCAAATATAAAAAGAAAATAATTAAAAAAAATCAAAGTTTCGTTATTTTTTACGGGGTAAATTGTAAAAATAGACATTTTTGTTTGTCTTAGATTACATTTTAGTCACTTATGTTTGAAATGTTACGTTTTAGTCACTTTCATTAATATTTTGTTACGAAGTGATCACTCTACCGTCAAGCTCCGTTACCTCCCAAATGGCGGTCCTATGTGGTGGTTCTACATGACAATCCAAATGAGTTTTAAATTTCAACTTGGATGTCCTAGTGGTAGTCCAAATTAAATTTATTTAATTAAAAACCTATTTTCATCTCAACAATTGGACATCCAAGTTTGCATTTAAAACTCATTCGAATTGCCACATAGGACTACCTTTAGAGAGGTAACGAAGTTTAATAGTAGAGTGACCACTTTGTAACAAAATGATAACGTAAGTGACTAAAATGTAACAATTGAAACATAAGTGATTAAAATGTAATTTGAGGCAAACAAAAATGACTATTTTTGTAGTGTACCCTTTCTTATATAGTGGATCTCGCGAACTTAACAACGTATTTATAGAGAACCTGACATATGTCTCTCAATGAAGCTAACAATATCGTGGATCTTGGGTTCATCTCCAAACTTCAGGATAGACAACTTCGTTAAGATTATATGAGGGCCATGTAGAGGCATAGAGTAATTGATTACCAATCATCTCAAACGACTTATCCTAAGATATAACATCACCATCACTGCCAAGAATATCAAATCAGGTTTTAATGGCAGTGTCTTCAGGACACACAACTAAACTTATTCCTCACTATAAAAGAACTATGCAAACAACTCATACGGGCTACCTACTCATTCATTCTTCTTTAATCATCCAACTCTTCTCAAAATAGATCTCTTTCCCAATCTAAACCTTCTTTTTCCTCCATTGAGTCATCATCTTCCTCCCTTATTTACCTCATTGGTTAACAAGCTTTAACGAGAATATACTTGCTTTTATTCAGAAATTTATATGTTTAAATGAAAAAACTGCAAATGTTTATATAAACAACAATTATCAAAGAGATAAATTGAATTGATAAAAAATATTATATATTTCCCGTCGCCAAAGTTATTTGTGTGGGGGATTGAATAGGGGCAGCAACTAGGGGTAGAAGAATTTTATTCAGATGTGGAGTCCCGTAGTTGAATCTGTAACCTAAATTTTAGGAGTGCCTAATAAAATTACCAGATTGAAAGGGAAATGGAAAAGACAAGACCGTATATGTTGGTCCATTTTGGACTACCATTTAAAACATGTATGAATTGGAACAAAAATAATCATCTAATCTAATACCAACGTGAAGTGCATTATTTAATCCAATATAGTAACCAAGATATATCCAAGGATTTAGCTGCTGATTTACAACATTCTAAAGTGGGTAATATTTGAATTTGAAGACAATTTTATATAATCAAAAAAGTATTTGAATTGGTGAAGTAAATTACTTATGGTTACCATATATGGTCTTGTCCTATTCTTTTCAGATGTTGGTGATGGTTATAAGGATAAAGTATATTTTAATAAATTCGAGAAGATAGAATTTGTATACAATAATTTTTTAACGTAATCCAAAGATTTTGTCAAGATTATAGAGTTGGATGTAACATTACTGTAGGTTGTGAAAATTTCGGATTAATTATAAAGTATTATGCATGAAGTTAAAATTATTAAGAGCAAAATTAAAGTTACTATTGATAAAAATGATGACATTATATTTGTGTCATAATTATTATTTTTAATTCATTTAAATTAATTCAAGAGATAAATATTAAAATTTTACATTATCATTAATTAAAAATAAAATAATTAAGTGATAATATTAAATTATTATTTTATTTTTGTGGAGTATGTCTCGCATTTCAGTCAACTTAATACACAAACAGATAGCGACGTCGTGACAAGAAGCCATGCGGCATCATGACGACGCGACAACGAAACAAGGGAGAAGCAAAAACAACTTCGCGACGACACGATAGGTGATAAGTGCTAAAAGTAACATATTTTTAATCTCATTCTTAATGCGTTTTTGGGTGATTATTCGATGTTAATGGTAAATTTTATGCTCCTGATCCTTTAAATTCATATTTTTATACTTAGGAGAGCATTTGAGAACAAAAGGAGCAAAAATCGGAGCAAGTTACAGGAGCCACATGGGCCGCCACATGGCCATGTGGTAGACCATGTTGATTTCACGAATTGCACTCCAAACAGTGGAAAAACACGATTTTTAAGGTTTTGCAAGCATTTATAAGCCCTATATATGACAAAAGTAAGAAGATAAGAGAGAGTCGTCATAGAATACTCAAGAAAACAACTCGAAAAACACCATTGAAGCCGATTTTGAAGCATATTTCC
Source organism: Gossypium hirsutum (assembly GCF_007990345.1). Classification (NCBI taxonomy): domain Eukaryota; kingdom Viridiplantae; phylum Streptophyta; class Magnoliopsida; order Malvales; family Malvaceae; genus Gossypium; species Gossypium hirsutum. The sequence goes on along the minus strand of NC_053445.1, from coordinate 38,554,503 downwards.
ATCAAGATTGAAGATTCCCTTTTGATTTCTTTGGAGATTATTATGATTTTCTTTGTTTCTTGTGGTTATATTGTATTTTGGATGTTTTATTTGCTAGCTTGAACTAATTTTCTAAATACCTAGGGAGATGAACCTTATGATGGATTTTGTCATTTGATTTTTATTTTATGTAATAAAGACTTAGATCTTGTTCTCAATTATGTGTGCTTAATTCTTGGTTTAATATTTCTAGACTATTGATTCATGTTTGATATGCTTAAATCAAAGGAGGAATAGACCCTGTTTAAGAGCAGATCTAGCATAATTGAGTGGAGTTGTATGCAATCCTAGAAATAGAACAAACATAAATCTACCAGATTAGAGTCAAATCTAAAAGGGAAATCCATAAATCGAGTTAATGCGATAATCCGGGTTTTAATTAGAAAGAAATTTCAATTAATCAACCTAGAGTCAGTAATTCTTATTATTAAAGAGAGATATTAGCATAATTTAAGGATATCTACCGATCAAGAGACTAAGTGAAGAAATTGCATAATTTAGATTGATAATGACAGATGAAATCTAGGTGAATTCTTTCTTAGGTATTGTTTCCCTTCTTGGTTGTTTATTCGATTATTTTCCTGATTTGTTCATTGTCACATTCATAGTTAATTAATTTAGTTAAATTTAGTTATCAATCAATCGCTACAATTATTTGGTTAAATAATAAAAAGACAATAATTACTAGTACTTTTAGTTCTCGTAGGAACGATATCTTTGCTTATCGTAGCTATACTATTAATTGATAAGTACACTTACCTTAATCTAATTTTTAGTTCGTTTCGTGAACATCAATAGGGGATGTGGAGTCGTGGCATGCAATTTTCTCAGTTTTCTTCTTCCAGTCAAATTCTGATTATTTATCCCAGTCTAACTCTGATTAGTGTAGATTATTTGACCTACGAAATTAGCTTATAAATAGGCTATTTTCTACCCTATAAAGGTTAACCCATAACACATTTAAGTATTAGCTTTTACAAGCTTTCAGGGAATTTTGTGTTTAAGTTTTGAGGGTTCTTATTTTTGAGTTTCGGGATTTACTTTTTATCTCCATCTTTGTACTCTTCGTTTTTTTCAATTTAGTGAAATTATCTTTGCCCGTGGTTTTTTTTATCTTTTTTAGAGGGGTTTTCCACGTAAAATTTGTGTGTTCGATCTTTTCAATTTCTTCATTATTTTTCTTGTTTGTTGCTTACACAGGTTTATCCATAACAATTTTTAATTAATTAAATTAATAAAAGATAAATAATAAATAAAAAGTTTTAGTTCTTGTAGAATAATCAAATGAAACAGTTAAATTCTACAATAACTCTATTTTATTCATGTAGTTTGCACTATAAAAAAAGGGCAACCGCAAGCCAATTTACACATTCACAAGTTTAAGAAGCCCAAAAGATCTCTGCAGAATTCTTTAAAAAAGTTGAAGAACTTCAAGAAATACTGAGAAACAACATACCTGTTCTAAAAAAAAGTCACATTCCAATCCAATTCAATCGTGAAGAAGAAGATAAAAGTCAATTCTGAAGTAAGTTGCATTTTGATTCAAATTAGCTAAAGAAAGCAGGTCCAAACTTGTTTTGAGAGCAAGTCAACATGACACTTGAAGCAATCTACATCCATACAAGATCAAGTTAGACGACCCTTGGATTGAAGTAAAATCAGAGAGAAGAATCAAATGAGCTTTCTTTGTAAAGAAATCCAAAGATTGTAACTTTTCTTTCAAAGTTATAAATAAAATTTGATTCTGAATTTTCAAGTCAACTTTCAACTTGAAATTTGTGTGCACAAATTTCTCGCACGCCTTATGGGACTATCTCTTTCATCTCTTCTCTCGAAAAGTTAAAGTTCAAAGTTGTGATAGCCTCAAAGAAGATCACCATTAGCAAGCTTGCTCAAGCTAATTTCGCAGTCTATTCGACTTCATCATCAAGCATCAATATCCCTACTCATCCCTATGGCACTAGGTAGAAGACGAAAGCTTTTTTAGAGTTATTCAAACAAACTTCTTCTATGCTTAGTGGCAATTCACTTTTTGATGTTTCTTCATCTTAGAAGAAGTCTCTCTTCATGTATCAAGTATAGCTGGCTACTTATTATTTAAAGGAAAAAAGGTCTAATCAAGTTACCATTCCAACATCTTTCCCAAAGCTTAATTCAATAGTGATGAATGTTATAACAACTAACACCACATCCTTGGAAGAACAAGTGGCATCTCTAGCAAAGACTGTGGAAAGTCTCACTGCTAGCCTCAAAGAAAAAATGACCAGATGCCATCATGATGAAAAGGATCCTTGATCTTATTAGGAAGAGGTTAGTCAATAAAGAAGTTCAACATGAGAATCTACCAGAGGAGCATGGTGAATAGTCCAATGCGCAAGCTATCAAACATCATCATACAACTATCGATGAAGTTGTCATTGTCGATCAACTCAAGGAGCTCATTAAAGAAGCTGTCAAGGATCAAGTTGATTGTGCAATTCAGTCTTCATACACATGCTAAGTTGTACTCATACAAGATGGATCGCCTCAAAATGTCAACAAGCTATTAACCTTCTAAATTCCAATAGTTTGATGGCAAAGAGAATCCACACCAACATGTTGCTTATTTCATAGAGACTTGTAATGACATCAAAATTGATAGTGATCTCATGGTGAAGCAATTAGTCTGGTCACTAAAAGGAAATGCCTTCAATTGGTATACTTACCTTGATCCTAGAACAATCGATAGCTCGGAACAACTTGAATGTGAATTTTTCAACAAATTCTACATCACTCATCGCATTGTTAGTATTACTGAGCTTACTGGTGCAAGACAATGGAAAGATGAACTAGCCACTAACTATATTCATCACTGGAGGAATCTGGGTTTGAACTACAAGGAAAAGTTGTCATAATATTTAACCATCGACATGTGCATCGAAGGAATGAACCAGGGAATGTGTTACCTTTTCAAGGGATCAAGTCAAAGACCTTTAAAGAGTTAGCCACTCGAGCTGATGATATGGAGTTGATTATGACAATTGCTAGAAATTTAGAGCCTTTTATCTGATGGTTACTAAACTAACTATAATTGTGATAAAGGCAAGCGCACATATCGAACAATAGTATAGCTATGGTGAGTAAGGAATATCGTATCCACGATGACTAAAAGTACTAGTAATTACCGTTTTCCTATTATTTAGCTAATAAATTGAAGTGATTGTTTTTAATCTAAATTTACTAATCTAATTTAACTACAAACGTAACAGAGAATAAAATAGGAAAATAATCGAAGATAACCAATGAGAAAGACAATACCCAAGAAAAAATCCACCTAGACTTCACCTATTATTATAAATCTGAATTAAACGATTTATTCACTTGTGTCTTGATCCGTAAAAATCCCTAAATTATGTTATTATCTCTTTCAAGAGTAGGAAAAACTGACTCAAGGTTGATTAATTGAATTCTCTTTCTAATTAAAACCCTTATCGTCACATTAACTCAATCTATGAATTCTCCTATTAGATTTGACTCTAATCCGATAGATTTACGTCATCCTATTTCTAGGATTGCATGCAACTCTACTCAATTATGTTAGATCTACTTTTAAATAGGGACTTTTGCTCCACTGAAATAAGCACATTAAACATGAATTAGTATCTTAAAAATATTAAAACACAAAATAAGCATACATAAATGAGAACAAGAATCAATTATTTATCGCGTAAAACATAAATTAAATAATAAGATTCATCATAGGTTTCATCCTCCCTAGGTATCTAGGAATTTAGTTCATAATCCTGAATGAAAACATCTCAAAGTCAGAATAACCACAAGACATAAAGAAACTCAATAACACTTTGAAAGAAATTAAATGGAGATCTTCGATCTTGAAGGAGATCTACTTTCGAGTTGATTCCGATGGCGTTCTTCAAGTCTTTTCTTCGATCTTCTCTGAATGCCCCATTAAATCTTCTTCTAATTGGTATTTATAGACTTTAGAATGCTCAGAAAGCCTAAAAATTGGGTTTTTTGCGTATTTGAGAAGTAGGGTGCGATACCGACATGGGCTGGCACATGGGCGTGTGGCCAGCCTGTGTGGAAATGCCCAGGCTGTGTGGATCCTGAAAACAGCTCTATTTGTCCGATTTTGGCTCGTTTTTTGCTCCTTTCACTCCTAAACGCTCTCCTAAGTATAAAAATATGAATTTAAAGGATTAGGAGCATCAAATTCACTAATTTACATAATTAATCATCTAAAAATGCATTAAGAATGAGATTAAAATATGTTACTTTTACAGCTTATCAAATATCCCCACACTTAAGCGTTTGCTTGTCCTCAAGCAAAATCCTCAACTCCCATTAAAATGAATATTTTTCAACTTGTCATTCTCATCAATAGTGTCTCAAAATAATTCACAATTAGTCATGCATTGACAATTCAACCAAAAGAACATTAAAGTCTTAAACAATCCAAGCAGCATTTTTAAATACGAAAAAGAAAATATGTGTCTCCCATTATTTAAGCAGTTACCTTTAATTCAAAATTTACAAGAATCAACATCCTCACTAAAGATTCACTCAAATCACTCAAAGTGTTTAAGGTTCACGAATAAGCACTCAATAGTCAAACAAGAAAAGTCATTACCATAGGCTTGCATGAAAATCAAATCTCCACCACTATAAAATGAGATGATACACAAATCAAAAGGTCTTTAAAAGTTTGTAATGGGGCTTAGGTTAAGGGTGTGGAGAAAGGTCGAAAAAGATGGTTAAAATCGAGATCAATTTGATAAATTACCAAACTAGAAAAAATAACAAATGCTGAATTAAAAACAAATGCGTAAATCAAGAACTATTCAAGAATAAGAAAATGAGCTTCTTCTCAAAATATGAATTTAACTATTCACGCTCATAGGACTAAATAATAATCAGTATGTAAATATAAATATATTGTTTTTTTAACAATAAAAAAATTTAGCAAATCAAACAAAAGAACGTAGTTAGACAACTAACCAAGTCATATCTCGATAAAAAGGGTGTCAATAAAACGGGAAAAATTCTCAACGAACAAAAAAAATGAGTTGAGTTAACATTAATAAGTAATTTAAGAAACGGTGTGTTAGGCTCAACGGGGTTCACTAAGGGTTAATTATGTAGGTAGACTTTTTATGGGATAAGTGGGTTAAAACCTAAGTATCTTTATCATATCAGTATATCAAATCAAAAGGTGTGGTCTCGATATGTATAATCGACAACAAATCAAATTGACACACTCATAACCAATAATAAAATGAGCAAGAAAAATGTAAGCTCTAAAAGCTCAAAATCTCATAAAAAATCATGGTTTTTTATGTCAATCTTGCAAATTTCAAATTTCAATATAATACTTCAATTTAGAGAAACAACCTAAAAATTTTAATTTCTGAAACACAGCCTATCATGCTTGATTCTCTCATGTCTTAAAGTTTAAATCAACCAATACACAATTATCTATAAATTAATCCAAAACACATCAATAAAAATCTCAAATCGACAAAAATTCATTCTAATGAAAATATAAGAAAATCACTTAAACACAAGACATAATTCAAAGATTTTCTAATAATTATATAAATAACCTCCCCGCACTTAAGATGTACATTGTCCTTAATGTACAAATAGATATAATCACAGTGTAAACAGAATATCATAAGAGAGGGAGAAAACTGAAATTGCCCTGAATATTGGATGAAATCCCCAACATAGTGAAAAGCTGAATTGTAGTCAAATCTAAATTTAGTGCATGATTCCGAGCAAACTAATAAAAAAATAAACACAAATAATGAAGAAGATTAAGGGGTTATAACTCGAGTAGAAACAACCATAAAAATAAAAATACAGTTTAAAAGATAAAAACGAAATAAGTCTAAGAAAATAAGTATAAACATAAAAATAAAAATAAAACAAATAAACTTAATGGTCATCATCATTAGAAGCATCGGTGTCGTGAGTCATCGGCACTAAAGAGGAGATATAGAGATGCTGACAGATCTGCTACAGTGACGAATCAATATTGTCGAACCTCTAAAAACAGTGCTACTCGAAGTGAGTGAATCGCTCAGAAAGATCCACTAAAGTACCAGTAGAAGAAACAGGACGGTGAGTCGAAGGTGGAGGATGAGGTGGGTCATCGTGATGGAAAGGGACATCATCAGTGAAGTCCTCGGGTTCATTCTGAGAGTCAAAATAAAATAATCGGTACTGAGGAACATCTACTCCACGAAGCCGCTCGATCATCCTCATATGGGTCATGCTCGATATTCTCTGTGGGGATATTTGTCGGTGAATGTAAGCATAGAGAACTGCTCTGTTGTGTTTAGGAGGCCGAAGTGTCGAGCAAGTCGAGTCACATAAGGGCCTAAACATATAGGGTCCTTCCTGTTACGGTCTATCTAATGGCAGAAAGCGAGGGCGATGAAATAGGCTAAATAAAAATATGCTCTATGGCCATGCTCCATAAAAAATATGCATCGGTAGTACTGACGACTCTAGTGCTCTCTCTCTTACTGGTTAAAGTATGAGCAAAAAAGGCATGAATATACCGTAAAGCTGGAGAGAGAGAAGTCGCCTTCGAGCGACTCACTTCATAAGGTGTTGTACTCGCCTTAAGATTTACCCAACAAGTAGATGGCGAGTAGTGGATTTGTCGATGTAGGCGGAGGAAGTTCTCAACACTCATAAACTCCTCCGTGTATAATCTCAAAGCAGCGTCGAACTCAAGGACACTCATATGGCGCACCAGGCCACCGAATCGAAAAGTGATAGTGCTCGACTCGTCATGAGTCGTCATCACATGCTAAAGACTAAATGTAGAGCAAAACTCTAAAGTCAACTCTGTGTATGTAGGCTCAATGATATAGAAGAACTCGTCCCTGGGCTGTAGCAATAAAGGCTCGAACATGATTAGCTAACTTGACCTGCTCCAAAGCGGCCCAATCAATACATCGGCCTAAGCCAAGTGGTCGCAGTCGAAATAGCTGAAATAAGTAGTCTTAAGAACCCGTTAAAAATCAGATATAGGGATGGCGGGCCTCGGTGGAAGCGCTCGAGGAGGAGGTTGCGCCAGGTGTCTTCCACTTTTTCGAAGTGAGGACATCGACCTTGGACTTGCTTCGTGTGTTCGTCATGATGAATCTGTAATAAAGCAATCAAATAAATTAAATAGACGAACCAACATAATAGATGCAAGTTAATAGGAAATAAAAATCTAAGTTAAGCTCAACAATTGGACTAATAAAGAAATTGACTTTGAACATAATAAAACTAGTGGAACGCAGTAAGAAGAAAAAAAACTAATAATGAACAATAATAAAAATGAATAAGCAAGAATAGCAATAATAATGGAACGCAAAAGAATAAGGATATATGAAAAAAAAGTAAAGTAAAAACATAACACTAAAAAATGGTAAAATAAAAAATAAATCAACTAAAAAAATAAATAAATGCATACTACTGCTTAATGCAAAAAATAATAAGAATAATAATAAAAAGGAAGGGCAAAAGGGGGAACTGACGGTGGGGCGGTAGTAGGTATGGAGGCGTGGCGGTCGACAGGCATGGTGGTGCGCGACGAGGTTGGGGAAGGGTGGAGGTTGTAGCATGGGGGTGCTTTACAGTTTGAAGGGGAGAAAAGCAAAAGGGAAAAAGGGAAGGGAGCTGTTGGGGGAAAGAAAAGGGTCGAGTTGTGCATCGGTGGTGGCGACGGGGAAAAAGGGAACGGGCGAGGGGGCGGTTGGGATTTGAAGGGGGTGGAGGGGAGATGGAGAAGGAAAGGTTAGGTGGTTACGTGGTGGTGCAGGGACAAAACCTGAGATTAGGTGGTTCGGGTGCGATGGGAGAATGTGCGACGATGGAGATTAAAGGGAAGGGCAGTGTGGTGGTGAACGGTGACCGAAAAGGGGGTGATTGTAAGGAGCAACAACTAGGGTTTGTGGGTAAAATTTTTAGGGAAGATGAAGGTAAAAAATTAGGGTTTGGGGTTTAAAAGAGGGACATTGCAGTGTAAAGCCCGTGTTGGGCCATAGGGCGGTGTCACACATCCGTGTCACACGCCCGTGTGGTTCATTTTTAGCCCGTATACGTTTTAAAAATATAGGTTCAATCTTCACACGGCCTCGGACACGCCCATATGTCTAGGTCGTGTGGCACACACGGCCGTGTGCAACCTCCTTCGCTTTTCCCACACTCGTGTCTCGCACACGGCTGTGTGCCTAGTCTGTGTAACTCTCTGACTTGATTTAAAAAATGAAAATTAGCTCTAGGCCATGTGGATCCTAAAAACAGCTCTATTTGTCTGATTTTGGCTCGTTTTTTGCTCATTTCGCTCCCAAAGGCTCTCCTAAGTATAAAAATATGAATTTAAACGATTAGGAGCATCAAATTCACTAATTTACATAATTAATCATCCAAAAACGTATTAAGAATGAGATTAAATTATGTTACTTTTACAGCTTATCATTATCCAAGAGCCAAAGGGGCAAAGAGAAGCTAGAAACTCACAAAAGGGGCAAGACCATTCCTAATAAAGGAGAAAACAAACAATCTATAGTCGTAAACTCTAAGTCTCTCAAGGTGTTTTCGAAATCCAACCAGTCTTACGAAGCAACACCTTCTTCATCTCAAGATAGAAGTAAAGGGAAAATCACTTTGAAAGAGAGGCAAAAAAATAAGTATCCTTTGAAAGAGAGGCAAAAATTGGAATTGATCTCCATCTTGCCATATTGGTGTTAAAAAAATTGGAACTGATCTTTGCCTTGCCATGTTAGTGTTGAAAAAAACCCAGAACTAATCTCCGCCTTCTTGTGTTGATGTTGAAAAAAAATCAAAATTGATCTCCACCTTGTCATGTTGGTGGTAAAAAAAATGGAATTGATCTCCACTTCGCCATGTTGATGAAAAAAATTGAAATTGATCTTTTCCTCACCATGTTGGTGGTTAAAAAGAAATAGAAACTGATCCTCGTCTCGCCATGTTGATGTTGAAAATTAGAACTAATCTCCACCTCATTATGTTGATGTTGAAAAAACTATCGAAACAAATCTCCGTCCTACCATGTTGATGTTGACAAATCAAAATTGATCTCAACTCGGAAATTATATGCCTTAACCATTGCCAAAGTCTTGGAGGAATGATATATCACATCTTTGGTCCATGGCCAATATTTGTCGATGTTTTCAAAAAAAAATCTTGAAGACAACTTGCTCTTCCTTCTTGGCATACACCTTCAACTTCGATGGTTAACTATAGATGGTTGATACTATTAATTATGGTCTTTGAAGTGCAACATAACAAGCTAAAAGAAAAAACAAGTCAAAGAAAAAGGGAGGAAAAAAGTTTTGATGATGTAAGGGACGTAGGTGATATGAAAAAAAATATTGTCTGCCCAAACTTTAAATTGGCTTTGGAAATTGAGATCAAGATTGACTATCACGAGATCGAATAATGATTGTGTTTCTATACTTCAACATTGATACATAAAAAATCTTCCGAGACAAAAAAAGAAGAAGGTATTTATAGAACATCCAAATTTGTTTGTCAAAACTTCAGCTTGAAGTAGAAATAATGTTCTTAATTGTATTTGCAAAACCATATCCTTGAAGAAGAAGAAGAAGAGCATGTGCACATGGATGGGAGAGCAACAAATTTGGGCGCCTGAAGGAACTAATTTCGCACGTGGGATTGAAAAGCATCAAAATTTGTCACTTAATTTCACTCCTTAGAAGGATAGTTATTTGTGCATAAAAAAATGTTTCTTTTGACGCACAAAAATATAGATGAATTCGGGTATCAAAATCAAATTAAATTCAAGATTAGTTCACTTATTATACTCAACAAAATTCGTGTTCGTGATCAAATTTTAAAGGGCATTTATAGGCGTTGAAAATTTTAGATCAATTATAAAATATCATGTGTCAAGTCAAAATCATTGTGGGTAAAGTTAAAATTAGCATGGGTAGAAATGATGATGTAATATTTGTGTCATAATTATTTTCTCTGATCAATTTAAATAATTAAAGAGATAAATATTTTATATTTAATTAATTAAATTAATAAGAGATATGTAATAAATAAAAGAGTTTTAGTTCTGGTAGAATAATCAAATGAATGAGTTAAATTTTACAATAACTCTCTTTTATTCATGTAATTTGCACGATAAAAAGGGGTCATCCAAGTCATTTTACACATTTACAAGTTAGAAACTTAAAAGATCTCTGTAGAATTCTCTAAAGAAGTCGAAGAACTTGAAATTTTGACAAACATCATATAACCATTCTGAATAAAAATGGTCTTCCGATCTCATTTAACCGTGGAGAAGAAGAAAAAAGTCATTTTTGAAGAAAAATGCCTTTCGATCCAAATCAACTAAAGAAAAAAAAATCCAAACACGTTTCAAGAGTAAGTCAACATGATACTTGAAGCAATTCACATCCATTCAAGATCAAGTCAGACGACCATTGAATCAAAGTCAAATCAGAGAAAAGAATCAAAAGAGTATTTTTTATAAAGAAATCTAAAAATTGTAACTTTTCTTTCAAAATCATAAATAAAATTTGATTTTGAATTTTCAAAAAAACTTTTAACTTGTAATTTGTATGTAAGAGTTATACTTTAACTAATTATAAAAATAAATAAATAAATTGAAACTTTTAGTTTTAGAGAGGCTAAGCAGGGGTTGTTTATATTAGTACAAAAGGGTCAAATTTGTTATCTAAAATCAGAATATACAGGAAATCTTAATGGATTATAGATATTGAAATTGACGCATTTTATCATTATTTAATATTAGGAAGCTACCTTCTGCCTCTTGCTACAGCCTATATATACGTAAATTTTTTATATTTAGTACATTATTTTTACTCTAATAAAATGGAATAAGTTTTAAAATTATACATAAAATTTAATTTAGTGTAATTATACACATAAAACTTTAATTATGGTTTAAATATATATTTGAAATATTAATTTTGATTTAATTATACACATTTAAAAAATAAATACATCATTTTATTTTTATATTGAATAAATATTATTTATGCGTATAATATAGAAACATAAAATAATGTTATATCAATAATTGTGTTAATAATTTATAATAAGTGGATCAAATAAAAATTTTATGTATAAAAATTATACAAAATCAAAATTCATGCTTTATATTTTTAATACCAATGTCTTTTGTAACACTGACTAATTATAGTAATAAGAAAGAGTTGTTAATCCAAAATCCAGTGTTATCATCATGCTTAGAGACATCCACCAAATGCAACCTCCTAATTACTATTTTCTTTTTGCTTTTTTTAAATAAAAAAACTCAGGTGGGACCCATGCCCCGAACCAAATTTCTTTTATCAAAATAAAAAAAATTTAAATTTGAGAAATAAATCAATAATTGCACAGGAAAACTATATTCTTTTTATTTCAAAAATCACAAATTTCTCCAAAGATGGGACCCACAAGGCTTTTATAGTGCTTAAAAATCGTCTTTTACACGTAAGTGGGGGCCCACCGTAAAGATTCTGGTCTCCAATCAGCGGACCCACGCTTCAATCAATTTGAAAGGTCAATGGATTGGCCAATTGGGAAGTTGTGGGGATTTGGAGTAAAATAACTTTTTAATAAATTTTTAAAAATGTTTAATTGATTTTTTATATTTAATTTTATTAGGTAAAATTTGAGGGTTAAACTTTTTATACTTTACATAAAAACATTAAATTTTAACGGAGGGATTATTTTGCTCACTAATAGTTTATGGACTAATTTGTCCATTCTTTTACTAGAAAGGCTAAAATATAGTAAAAGGGGTTTTGTATAACTTTTTTCCTATTCTTTTTAGATTCCTGAGTATATAAACTTAATTATTCAAACATATATTTATATATATATATTTTTATAAAACTTATATTTATGCTTATGTTGTACTTTTGGATGTGTTGTATTAATCATGTATTATTTGGAATTTAATCTTTATATTTTTGTTTTCAAGAATTTAGTCATTTTATTTTTCAGAATTTATAAATAATATTATAATGAATCTGAATTTAACAAAATAATTTTATTAATTTTATTAATTAGACCAAAATTTTAAAATATAAGACAGATTAAATTTTTAAAAATAAAAGTGTAAAAATTAAATTTTAAATTGATAAAAGCATGTAAAAACCGTTGGTTTGAGACGGCCATCTTAGCACCCTTAGAACATGTGCCTTAATAATTAATAGGGTTGGTTTTTGTTTTATGTAGTATAACTTCCTTGACGGTTTTCTTTTTTGATTAACCTTTTTTTATGGCGGTTTTTAAAATTGGATTGATAGTTGAATTAATTAAGTTATTAGTTCATTGATTTAATTGGTTCAATTAATTTGACTAAATAAATTATAAAAAAATTTGATTCAACTGGTTCAATCGATTTTTTACCTAGTTTAACTAGTCTATACTGATTCCTAAGTCAACCAATTAAATACCTTTCTCTAAACTAATACTTCAGCCGACTCTCGATTCATCCAGTTCAAACAACCTTGCTCCAGATTGCTCATAATGGGCATAATATTTCCACAATTAAGGTTTAAGATATTATTATTTCTTCTCTTTATAAGGTTAGGTATGTATGACAACTTATAATTTAAGTAAAAATAGTCTACAACACCCTAAATTAATTTAATCATATTTGAAGTTTTTCCTAATATTTTTTATATAAGTAATATAATAATTTTTTATTCACAATTGTTTTTATAATATAAAACAGAAATGGTAGGTAAACGATTACAACCAAATGAGATGCCAAAATGATATTCCTTTCCCTTGAATCCCTCCATTTCTATCCAATTGTTCTATAGATAGGTTTCATTATATTAATCATGTATGATCATGAATAACATTCTAAAATAGCTGATATTGAGCTGAAACTTTAAGAAATGGTCAAAGGACAAAAGGGTATTACAAAAATATCCTGAATTGATCTCGTGCAAAGATCAACTCTTTTGTTACCCATATCACTTGAGCAATACACATATGGTATGAAACATGTGTTATATATGTAACACCCTACGCTTGAACCAACCATCAGATCCAGGTATGGAGAGTTACAAGTTGACCCATTCGATTACTCCAACGCTTCTATTTAAACACTCTGACAATATCTCCAACGAGTAGTTCGTTCTTACTGCCACGAAGTGAGTTGACTTTATTAGTCGATTCGCTATCACCCAAACAACGTTCTTCTTGGATGCACAAATAGGCAATCCCGTCACAAAGTCCCTTGTGATTCTATCCCACTTCCATTCTGGAATCTCCAACGAGCACAATTTTCCAAAAGGAATCTGATGTTCTTCCTTAACCTTCTGACAGGTTAAGCACTTCATCACATACTTCGCTATTTCTCCCTTTATTCCTAGCCACCAAAATAATTTCCTTAGATCCCATTACATCTTCACACTTCGAAGATGAAGGGAATAGGGTTCTTGATGACTTTCTTTCACTATTTCCTGCTTGAGATTTTCCTCTTTTTGAACATATAGCATTCCTATAAAGCATAATTCTCCTTCCTTTCCCAACCTGAAATTCTTATTATTGCCAGACTTTACGCGTTCCCTTATTTCGTTTCCTCACGCTTCCTTTTGTTGTGTTTCTATGATTTGAGAAAGGAACATGGGTCGTGCCCTAAACTCAGCAAGAATTGACCCATCACTCCCTAAGCATACCCTTGCTCTCAAAGAAGCCAGAGTTGATGTAGTCTTTCTGCTCAGGGTATCGACTACTACATTCACTTTGCTTGGATGGTACTCAATAGTCAAGTCAAAATCTTTTAACAGTTCAAGCCATCTTTGCTGGCATAGATTCAACTCCTTTTGAGTGGGCAGATACTTCAGGCTCTTGTGGTCATAAAATATGCGACATTTTTCTCCATACAGACAATGCATCCAAATCTTTAGAGCTAGCACTACAACTATCAGTTCCAAGTCATGAGTTGGATAAGTCTTCTCATGAGTTAGGAGTATAGTATAGTTGTGCTTTACACTTTTTTGAAGAATGGTTAAATAAGTCATGTTTTACATGCACCGAAGTACAACTATTATTCATAGACTTTGTAGCACTTTGCATATCATAGTTGGTGTAATTGATGGATATATGTATATCTGATTACATTTCCATGATTGGTTAACTGGGTAAAAGACTTATATGTATGTGTTAACGATTCAATGTGAAAGAATGAATTGTCAAACATTTTCATGATTGATTAATCGAGGCAAACACACAGTCCCTCTGGGACTAACTAAGGTGGGTGACACACCTCTTTAGGAACATTAGGGTTGTCGCCCATCATGTATTAAATGGATTCATTCTTGTATTTGGTATAATTATATCTATTGTATGATCTATAAACCAACTCATATAATTTATCCAACCCAATAACTAATTTTCTATTCCCAAAATATTATTAATTAAAATAAATTTAATTTAAAGTACACTGACAGTCAGTCAACTTTGATTAAAATAACAACTCAATCACTAAACTTTAAAAAAATGACAAATCAGTCACTAACAGACATTTTCCATTACAGACGTAACAAAAAGCTGAGGTGGCCCATTAACTAGCCACGTTGGACATTAACTAGCTACATGGAACCCCAATTTAAGAACCCTAGTTGTTGGAAAAAAAAAGAAGAAGAAGAAAAGAAGAAATGGAGATACCCACTATTGATTTGAGTTTTCTCTTTCATTTTCTCTATTGATTTTCTCGGCATCCAAACAATGGAGAGTTTAGCCCTCTGCATCGTGACTTCCTCTGACTTTTCTTCTAACCTTTCTCTCATCTCCTTCACATTTTTGGCAGCCAACTTTTTCTATTCCCTACGGTCCATTCCAGCCCAAAACCCTGGATCAAACAAAAGTGCCTCATGAGGGAGTTTAGTGCATCGCAGATAACGACGATTCTTGAGTTGCTTACTATAGCAAATTCTTAAGTTGGGATGTGCTAGGGTAGTAACACAAATACCTTGCGCATAAAAAAAGAGATGTTCCAATGCCTAATAGGAATTTCTTCAAACGACTTATCTGCTTCAAAAGTTATTCACTAACGACTCGCATTTTAAAGTTTGCAACTATGGGCTTGAGAGCTGAAACGAAGGAAACTGTGTAAGGCAAACTGATACTAGGCTTGTAGGAGGAGATTTGATTTTCTGGAAAAGGAGTACGGATGAGGGCTTAGCAGAATAGGAATAAGAGGTATTGTTGGTAGTTCTGTTAGAACGGTGGAGGTCTTCAAGGTGGCGCTTTTGCAGGGCACGCTGTTCTTCAAGGCGTTGGAGCGCAGGTTGTGCTTTTCCATTTCTTTTCTTCTTCTTCTTTTCTTTTTCTTCTTCTTTTTTTGGTTAAAGGAAGCTAATATAGACATGTCCAACGTAGACGTCATCTAGTTAACTGGCTACATCACCTGTTCCATTAGACCTGTAATCTAAAATGTTCGTGGGTGACTAATTTGTCACTTTTCGATAACGCTAGTGATTAGTTTGTTATTTTCTAAAGTTTAGTGACTATTTTTTTTATTTTAATCAAAGTTGAGTGATTGCCGTGTACTTTACCCTAAATTTAATTAATTCACTCAATTAAATTATTTTCTCAACCCAATTCTAATTCCATTAAAGTCTAATACTAGAATTTATAAGTAAATAAATTTAATTGTCTTTTTTTCTTAAAATTGTGATGATTAACTAATTTTAGTTTTTACTTTAAACTTCGATTATTTAATAATAATTCAAAAAAATTAAATGAACTACTAAGTCATCTCTTATCTCATGCGAGAAAATCATTCACGCCAGCTAATGATCCATGCAATCTATTTTTTTATTGTTTCCATGCACTCAACGTATCAATTCAAATTCAATCATTTAAGGGTTGTGTTGAGCTAACGGAGGGATCGATTGAACATATATAACTAGGGTTTAATAATTTATAATTAAGTTTTGACTCTTCATCTATTAATTACAACATTATAGTCATGGAGTTAATCTACTAAAAGTACCATAATTGAACTCTCCCTTATTATATACCATTACAAAAACAACTTATAATTATGTTTGTCTAATAACCTTGTCATATGTGTGTTATCCTCATAAGATATCATTTATCTCTTTGGGTTAAATTCGTTCATTTAATATGATCGGATCATATTTTATCTCATGATAACCATTGCACCTTCCTTAATGAAAAAGTCAAATACTAATACATAGTAAATAAATCATTCGTTCGATCTGTAGTCACGTTTATTTATAATCAACCATGTAATGTTAATGAGAGAATATTATTTACCTTTTATTGGAATATGAGTTCCACTATTGTAAGTAAAGCTATATCATACATAAGTCGTATAGACAACATATCAACTTTTGGCTCTATTACCAATTGAACTCATAGTTTTAATATATCAAAATATACAAGTTACATACACATAGTCAATTACTTACTCAAGATTGAGGTAAGTCACACTATGAACGTTACAACTGAATAAATTAATAAATGAATCTAAGATATAAATTCAACTTGGGTCTTGTTCGATGTGTAGTCTGTGCAGACAATCACATCCATTCTCTATATATCTTTCTAAGAGTCATTCATACCCCAATTTGACTTAATAGACAACATAATAGTCTATTGAATCAATTTGCTCAATTTTTATTCTTCAGACTACGGACCACTTAAATGAGCTACTAATATAAGTTATCTTCTTGCAAAATGACCCGACCACACGATACAACTTAATATTAGTTAAACACTAAATAGTTAGTGAGTTGATTTTTTTTTATATTTTGCTTTTCGTGAAAAATTCATTGAGGATAAATACAAAAGATAAATAATATAAACTATGAAATTTTATTAAACTAGTTCATCCACGATTATTTAAATTAAATTCTAATATTGAATAATAAAAAAACATATTAATGTGATATTTTTAAGAAAGTGAATAACGAAGTTGAAATATAGATTGAGTCATATTCATATATTATATAAAATGGAATTGTATCAATATGATATACAATGCTCAACCTTACTAATTCATGTCTAAACTACGTAAGAATATATACGAATTACCTAGATATAAACTATCCATCTTTCCTTTACCGTATAGCAAAGCAGGATATAGAAATTGAAACTGATTTTTCGCGTATTCTCAGACCTCAAGTGTTTGGAGAAGGGAGAATAAAAGTAGAATATGGGCCGATAGAATTGAAGTTGGGTTTGGTTTCATGCAACAAAATCCGGCAACAATTGTGCAGCAAACCTTTTCCTGTTTTGCATCTCAAAGGTACTGGAATGAGAAGCTTGTTGAGTGTTGTTGATCCCGCAGAAATCTACTTCACTTTGCCCTAATTCTAACCTTCTTCCTAGCTGAATGTTCTGGTTCGATAGCAAGCTCTGGTGGTTCCCCGAGAGAGACAGGTTCTCACAATGGGGAAGACCAAGGGTGAGCGAAACACTGTTTCCATGAAACCTTTGTGTCAACTGGTTGGGGTCGAACCTCCCGATATCTCCCATGGCACTGTATGTGGGAAATCCACTACCGGTATTATCAGTTCCAGTAAAAAACGAGTAGCTGTCCTTGGGCATCCTTTCATCACCGAAATTCATGTTGATTTCCCTTGTTTCACCTTGCTTCATTTCCGTGTCCATTGAAAGGATGCTACTAGGAGAATTTTGTAACTCGTTGACGCTACTCCTTGGCTTTTTGGGGCTTCTTTGAGCTGCGCCATCAAGATCACATGATCCAATAAGATTGAAGGCAGTGGCTGTTTGTGGAAGAAAGGAGCCTCCCATTGTGGAGTTGGAAAATTCAGTAGGGGGCATATTCTGCTGCTGGTTGATGGATTTCTCGGGCTGGGATTGAGCTTTAACTTGATTCATCATAAATGACACATTTTCTTGATGGGCACTAGAGCTGGACTCCGACTCCTTTTGCACACTTTTGTTTGCCTTCACTTCGCTGCCATTCCTTTCTTGTTCCTTCACTTCCTCCAAATACATTTCTTCAACCATTGGCTTCCAAAGTCGAACTCGAGCATTTATGAACCAGTTTGAAACCTGCATTCCAAGTTACATCGTAACGATGAATAAAAGACATAAGGTCAAATTACTATAATTAAATTTGGGGTTTAATCTCTACACTTCAATTTGTCATAATTTGATTCCCTGTGATTAGTTACTCCAAATAATTCATACCCTTCAAAAACATAATTTGACCAACGAATATATGGAAATGGAAGAGTGAGGATGCACATACCTGGCCTCTTGTGAGCCCTGTTTGTTTGGCAAGTATATGTTTGTCTGAATCTTTAGGATACCTGGAAACAGAAAAAGTTGAAAAGGGATTTGAGCTAAAGGTAATGTATACATGATGATGATGATGATGGTGTAAGAGGGGTAGCACATACGGATGAAGGAAGTGCTCGAAAAGCCAAGCACGAAGAACGGAAACAGCACGTTCAGGTAATCCTCTTTGGGGTCTCCAAGCATTGTGTTGGATCATCCCCAACTGCTGCAACGCTCGCTGTTGTCGGAGCTGATGGTCAACGTACCTTAGTCTCGAACCGTCCACTTTTGCACCTAAGCAATCCTCTTCTCCTAAACTCTTGCTTGTGGCTTTGATTTGTCCTGATATTGCATCTTTCAGACACCTGAATTGCTTCGATATTGTCTTCAAAGCAAGGGCTGTGTAGGATTTTGCTGCGCCCAATCCCGCTGCCTGCTCGAACGAAGATACTACTATGTGCATTTGATGATGGTACTGTCTGTATCTTTGCTCCACCTTCATGTTCGCCGAAATGGAAAATCAGTACAAAATTACATGAAAAAAAAACTTATTTCCATAATTATAATTAAAGATCAACAATGCAAAAAATAAGTACATACACATTAATATTCCAAACATCAGTGGAATAGTTTAGCGAAGTTGAACATTTTGGATAGCTTGATGTGTAAATAATTTTATAAACCATCATTGAAAATAAATTCAAGTGAATTCAATTTTCAAAATTTATGATGTAATGTAAGTGTGTATCAAATACAAATCATATAGTATTAAACAATATCTTATCAGGTACAACAAGATTCAATTAATTAGTTTTTTTTATTTCCCACAAATTTAATTGAATGTATAAATTAAAATATATTATATTTATTTTTTAAAAATTGATTATAGAATTTAAAAACCTTTTAAAAACGTGAAATGTTAAATTTTCTCTAAAAAAAATTATAGCTTGTATTAAGATCAATTAAAATATATTTTAATAATTTAAAAATTATTATAAAAATTATAATGTTTTAGGAATATTATGATCAATTTTTTTAAAAAATAATTAGTATCTGATTTATTATAAATAGATGTCTCACTCCTTAGTGAACATCAAATAAAAAAATATTATCTGTAAAAAAAAGTTAATTGTGTTTTTTTTTTTTGAATTCAGTAGATTTTTTTAAAAAATTCAACAGTATTTTTACCAATTTTTAAAGTAAATAATTTATTAATACAATAAAATTTAAATATGATTTAAAGTAAATAATTGTATTAAACAATATTTATATATTGTTTTATTTTTTTCACTAAACAGTGTTTTTAATTTAACAATGTAATTTAATATTATATTTTGAAAACAAAGGGTTTGAATTAAATATTTAAAGACAACAATTTAATAATAATATAAAATTAAATTAAAAAAATTCAGTAGATTTAGAAAAGATAAACAGTATTTTTTACAATTTTTGAAAAATATTAATTAAAGGTTTAAAATATGTTATTAATTTGTATGTGTGTTTTAATATTTTATTTGACAAAGTTTATTAATATATATTAAAACTGTTGTTAAACATAGGAATATTTTAGTAGTGTTTTAAAAAAAAATTTAAAACCATTATTTGAAGAATTATAATTACTTGTGTAAAACCTATTCAATAAAAAATTAACTCATTGTATAAATAAAAGACTGTTTATAAATTTGTAATAATAATTTTTAAAAAATTTGTATACCATTTATAAAAAATTTAACTTTTTAAAAACGATAAATAACCTCAGGGTTTTAATTTTCATATAGATTTTGTATTTAATTATGTTGTAAAAAAGTTACTTATCTGTTCCGTGAAAATTATTTTGAAACAGTGATATTAATATAATTTTATTTTAAATTTGGAAAATTCTGATGCTACCAAATGTTAAAAATTTGTATTGTGAAGACAAATTGTTTAAAAGCTTGAAATATATATATATATATGGGTATTAGGGTTTAGGTAAAAGTGTTGTAGAAGGAGAACTTGTTCTGTGCATGAACTGGGAGATGAATGATAATCTTCACTAATAGCAGTAAATTTGGCTTTCAAATATAGGATGGAAATTAAAACGAACCTCATCAAGCATACTGACAAGTTTAGCTTTCTTCATCTGCAGCTCCTGTCTTTGAGCTGTGGTGAGCTCAGCTCCACGTTTAGCCCCATTTTCACCAGCGCTTGAACCCTCTCCAGCCACCGATTCTTTGTTCACCTTTATCTTCTCCTCCTTGGTCCCCTCAGACACGTCCGTCTTTATCCCTTTCCCCACATTAACGACTTCATCAAGAAGCTCTTGTGCAGCTCTCAAGTACTTTGATCCCAAAACCACACTCTGAGCCCCATAAATCCCATTCGAAACAACGGAAACCGACGACGGCGAGTTCCCTGATATCCTCACATCTTCACCCAGTGACATAGTAGGAACTTGAGGTTGTCCTTGTATGTCTGTTTCAACATTATTGCTTGACCTATAACCCACTTGTTGGGATGATAGACTCAGGGACAAACCTTGCCTTGGGGACACCACCGGCCGTTGAAACCCCGACTGCGATGCAACATCATGGGACCCACCAGAGTTATCTCCTGTAGCTGCTGCCGACACAACCTGCGGATGGCTACTTCCTGGGGAATTCTGATGATCAACACTTGAACCCCATAAGTTAGAGTGGAAACCGGGGACTACACCTTGAAGGGGGATGGACGGTGGGGATCGTCGGAATTGAGCGGTTTGATGGAGGTGGATGGTGTTGGGAGAGGGAGACCAAGGAAACGCTGATGATGGTTAGGCGGTGGTGCTTGGGGTAAGCTTGTGGGGTTTAAGAAGAACATGTTAGTGGCAGCCGATGGTTGTTGGTGTGTGTCAGCGTAGGGAACGTAGTTGGGGTTCATGAGATAAAGCGTTTGCAACCCATCAGCTGAAGCAGCCTGGAAATCTGAGCTTCCATGAAAGTACGTCGCCATCTCAAACTAAGGTATTGAGATGATAGATTTGATCTTAAAAGTCGTACAAAAACGAAAAAGAAAAATCAAAGGAAAAAAAGATGAGATAAAGAATAAAAATGAAAAGGGAAAAGAATTGAGGAGGGGGAAAGGAAAGCCGTCAAAGGATGTTGCAGAGACAGGCAAAGTACCATATTCCAATCCAATTATGGCTAAAAACACACGAGAGGAGATGCATATCTGTGAGAGTCAGCACACGTTCTGTCTAAATGCCTATCATGGAAGCAAAAAAAAAAAAAAACTATATGTCTTTTTAGGCTTTTAGGTGTATGACTGTATATAGTTTTGCAGATCTTGTCAGACTCAAATTTCTTTGCTATTTTTCTTCCCTTTCAGTTCATAAATATATGATGATAATTGATAATACATAAAAGAAAGAGAAAGAGATGCAAAGCAAAAAAACAACAGAAAATGATACCCACTTTTTCTTTTCCTTTCTTTTTCTCTTTTTTGGTTATTTCCCCTTCAAAAATATAGCTTTGTGCTGGTTTGTGATTGGAGGGAATTTTAATTAAATAAATTTCACTTTTTAATATTTTGTGGTCCCTTTCTTTTCATTATCTTATCGCTCTAATGGTGTTAGGTAACAACAATAGATCATTTTGAAAGTGAAAAAAATAACAGTGGAGAATGCCGCTGGAAAACGAGGAAATGTCCATATTTCTAAAGAAAGGGTTTCTTAATGTACAAATCAATACTGAGGGCGTAAATGAGACACTAATGTTGTACGATACTGGAGTTCAATTCCGTAATCATTGAGTTCGAGACGAATTTCAGTCTAGTGATAATTTGTTTGAATGATTCTCGAATTTTATATTTTTACATTATTAATCTTAAACTTAATTATTGAGTCGAGCTCGAATACGAGCTTAAAAATAAATGTTCACTTGAGCTCGAATAAAGTATCGAGTTTAAAATTTCAAGTCGAGCTCGAACTTGACAATATTCAGATTCGATTCAATTTGATTTGTTAAAGGTATGGTGACACCATGGGCTAATGCTTGCCTTTTTTTAAAGATCTATCTATATATCTCTTTGTCTTGCATTTGCTTAGTTTTTCTTCTTTATTTTACAAAAGGATAGAAAAGGTAGAAGATAAACAGCACTTTGAAAAATTTACACAATTTCATGATCATCTTTGTGTATTTGTTAAGTACTAGACCCCCCCCCCTTTTCTTTTCTTTTTTTGTTTCAACAAGTTCATAATGTCCCAAGGTGGTTTTATATATTTAAATTCTATAATTTAATAAATAAATAAATGAGACACATGATTTCTTAATTTAGTTAAAAATTCCATTGGAAATATATAAAATAATAATCTTAATTAAATTATTTTGATAATTTAAATATTATAATAAATGAATTCCTAATTATTATTAAAACAATTGTGCAGTAGTAAAAAATTAATATTATGTGCTCTTCAATTTTCAAATTTCTTCTTCTTTTCATAATGACTAATAAATTCATCGTAATAGTTTGTAAATAACATATAATTAATATAAATATTATTTATACATGAAACAAAAACTTACTTATTATATAAATAAATAAAATTTTATATTTAAAATTAAATTAATATGCTTTTTTAGGTAATGAAAAATATAGTTTGAAGATAAATTCATTATTTTTATTTTTTTATTGTGATGTTAAAAATTGGAGGAGAAGAAGATTTATAAATTAAGCATAGTTATAGTCAAGAAAAGTCCAGTCAAAGCTTTGACTTGGATTTCAATCAATAGGTGGCCCAACAACACCACACTGCTCATTTCTCCAATAATTATATAAGAAGAACTGCCTTTTTACTAAGAAAAGACCGCTACCAAAATTATTTTCATTTTGCATCATCACTTTCCTCACCTTTAAGTTGATATTTTATAATTTTTTTTATAATTTTACAAATAAAATCTTTTTTTTTCTGAAATTGAACTGTAAATGAAGAATGATTTTCATATAATTTGTAAATAGTAATTATTTACTCTGTTATAATTACAACTTATTTGATTCTACAGATTAAACTTATCCATTTATTAATGGAGAAATTAATTTGATCCAGTCCTTCTATTACCTGGGAGGGAGGTGCTTCATCATTTAGAAATAGATAAAAGGGAACAACTTAAGGACCATTTGAAACATGTTTTATAGCATAGAATTTAATTGGTTAAACAAATTATCTCAACTAATTAACACAGTTCCAAATATGTATTCTATACAATATTTTAACATTAAGAATTAATTTAAACAATAAAATTTTATTTATGAAATTTAAAATTTTGGTTTCTTATGGATAAAACAGAGTAAAGTTTTTATACATTTGGAATTTAATCACTTAATTTTTCAAATTTAAAATATGCAAGTCCAATTATTAACACCATTAAATTTATTCTATTAGATTTGGGTTTATTACATTACTATTTTCTTTGTTACATGGCTCTCATGCAAGTTTCTTTTTATCTCAAAATGTCACATTAGAATTTTTAACAAAAATTTTACTGGTGTTAACAAGTAGATCTGAATTTTAAAATCTAAAAAGTTGCAATTAAATTGTTAAAAAAAAGAAGAAGAGAGGGATTGAATTTCAAATGAAGAGCATAGGGACTTTGGACCCTATTTTAACCAAAAAAATAAATGAACTTGAGTGGGTTAATCTTGAAAATGGATGACAAGTGGACTTGAGTATTAATAATCATCATTAATTAATAAGAATAAAAATAGTGAAAAGGGATTAAGTAAAATTGATTGAAGAGAAGGACGGACTAATTGACTAATTAAAGTGAGAATCCACCTCTACTGCCATCAAAATATGAAACAGCCAATTTTAGATGGCCATGATGGGCACACAATTAAGTTTCTTTTAGATGGCCATGACCACGTCCTTTAAAATAATTGAATTTAATTAACCTCACCTCCAAATCCGCTCAACTGTGCCATCATTATCTTCATTCTCAGAAAATTTAAGATCAATTTTCAGCAAGCTCTGATATTTTAGCTAGTATTCACAATCAAAATATGGCAATAATTGAAGAATTGTTATCAATTTTGTTGTTAAATTAAGTGGTAGAGATATTGATATCCTTTAAATAAGATTTTGAGTTTAAATTTTATAAATAGAGAAAAGATGAGAGAAAATTTTCTTTTCTATTTTAGAGTTCGATTCAACTCAATTTTAGATCTCAAAAATTAAAAAGCAGTATAAGATAGAGCATGCACCCTCTAAAAGAAAAAGGTTACATCAATTGTGAGGGGAAAGGAGATATCCACACAATGCATTGAGTTGGGTTTGCATGGTGGCCAAAATAATCATATAGTTAACTACTGCTCCACTTCTCCACTAAAAAAGTTCCCCTTCTAAACATATGGACCCTTTCATAGTTAAAAACCACTTGGCATTTTCCTTAGTTGAATTAGATTTGGATTTTGCACTTCCCTTCAACCATTCAACTCAGTCCCTGACGTTGACGCCTCATTCTTTTGATATTTCCCCACCACTCCTACCCATTGCTCCCTTCCCCTTTTCCTTCCTCCACTCCCTTTCTTATTAAAGATGCAATTGAAAATTTAAACAGATTTTCCAACATTTTTGTACACAGTTATATTCCTCCATTGATATTGAAATTTTCATTGCTGCTTAACCAATCATATCATATATTTTGAAAAAAAAAATAAACATGCAAGACTTACTAATTCATGTTGGCAAAACTCTAAAAAAAAAAAAGAAAAAGAATAAATGAATTAAAGGCAGTGGGACAGGGAGGTAGATAATAATGGTTTCCCATTCATTCAGTAAGCCACGAAATGTGTGGGTGTGGAGTCCCGTAGTAGTCATTTTCTCACCGAAAGCCCCGGTCGACACGCAAGCGTAGCACTAGCAGCAACAGAAGCTGATGCTGGTTTCTCTTTGGACTAACCCAACATTATTTCTTATTTATTCTATACTCTCAAACCTAAATCCAATGTTTTCTAAAACTTAGGACATGTCCAATTGGGTTTGCCAAATAATATTCCCATTACCATAATTCAGTCAAATGGGCATATTTTCAACGTCAAGATTAACGCTAGCCACAACGTGTACGTACCTTAAGTATAGGCTTCAAAAGTTATTGAAAGAATAGTTCAATCTGTAACCTAACTTTTAGGAGTACAGATAATAAAATTATCGGATTGAAAGGGAAATGGAAAAGACAAGACTGTATATGTTGGTACGTTTTGGACTACCATTTAAAACATGTATGAATCGGAACAAATAATCATCTAATCTAATGCCAACGTGAAGTGCATTATTTCATCCAATATACTAACCAAAGATTTAGCTGCTATCCTATATCTGATTTACAAATTCTAAACTGCCTCATTTTTTAACTTAAAAACAATTTACATAGCATGAACCAATGTCTTTTAACACTAATTAACAATTTTCTTATATATCTACATACTTGTATATAAAAAGGTCCTTTTAGCAATTCATACATTTTCTCTTTTTCTTTACATTATGTTATAACTCTGGTCCCTATAGATTTTTAGGTTATATTTCTCCCTTTCTTTTCTCTCTCTCTCTTTTTTTTTTTTTTTGCATTTTACTAAAATGGTTAAATTTCAGTTTTGGACCCTCTAATATGTCTAAATTTGAGATTTAGTCTCTATACTTTAATTTTTAATATAAATTGGTTCCTATATTTTTAGAATGTTATTAATTAGTCCATATAGTTAATATCGTTAACTTTCCAATTAAAAACATTACGTTTTTATATATCATTTTTCTAAGTAAGATTGGAGTATATTTTACCATCAAATTGTACTTCATAATTTGACACAAACAAATAATCACCCCAATATGAAGCAAAAGAATCATACTAATATATACCATAAATTTAATCATCATATACTTATAAGTCTTGACTTATTAAAATACAAAATACTATAGGGACTAAATTAGTAAATAAAAATATAAAAAGTCTTATATAAATAAAAACAAAACATAGAGAAATTTATGTTTCAAATAACCAGCCCATTTATCTTCTAGATTTGTCAATATTTTAATTATATTGACAAATTCTTTTTTAAACCATCTGTTCGAATACAACAATGATGAAACCATTAAAAATGAACAATGAAAAGAAAAGAGTATATATTATAAGAAGAAAAAATAGTAATAAGTGTTGAGTACAGTGATAAAATATATTATATTTTTAAGGAAGAATGTGAATTTGAACTTTAGAACTGACATTTTTAAAAGGGATAACTACAAACCTTGAACATGGATCGTAAAATAAATATGAAGAATAAAAAAATCGATATGCATGAATTTATTTGGTTTTCTTCTTCTTTTTTTTCATTTTCTCAAATGCAAGATTGATGCTCAGAAGAAATTAAAAATAATGGACAAAAGATAGTGTGAACAAAACAAATGAAAATTAATTAATAGATAAGATAGATTAAAATATTAAAATAAAATATAAAAAATTCTCATTTTAAAATCGATGAATTGATAATTTATATTTTAGAAAAAAATATTAAATGGAAGAGATTGAAGAAGTAATGCGAAGGATATTGTAAAGTTGTCAAAAGATAGTGTTAACTCTTAAAAAGGAAAAATAAATATATTATTTTGTAGTTTTTTATCTACTTATTATTTTTAATATTTTTATTGAAAAAGTTTTACAAAGTAGTTTTTATCATGGACTATCAAATATGTTCAGAAAATACACTAAAAGTTTTAATTTTCAATTAATTGAATTTTTGCAATGAATTGTCAAATAAGATCTAAATCTTCGATAGAGATTGTTTGTTTTAAAAAAGTTATTATAATTAAAAGTCAAAATTATTTTTATAATACAATTTATTAGTTTACAAAGAAAATTAGTTTTTTTTAAATATTTTTATCTATTGAATTGGTATTATTTATTAGATGTTGTTTGATAAATTAAAAAATTAAATATTGATTTTAAGTTATAAAATTTGTTTGGTATATTACTTAAAAGTAATTACTGAATGTAATTAAAGTGTTTGATAAATATAGATTTTAAAATATTAAAACAATATTCTCCATCTTTATCCTTAATTTTTAAACATTTCACCTTATACTGAAAAATAATTTTAAACGCATAATTTTGATAAGATAATATAATATTAAAATAATTAAAAATATTCTCCATTAACTAACATATTATATTTTTTAAAACCAATTAATAATTTTCTTATAAATATATATTATAGTAATAAGAAACCATTGTTAATCCAAAATCTCAGTGTTATCATCCTAAATACTATTTTCTTGTTGCTCTTTTTTTTTTAAAAAAAAAAAGAAAAGAAGAAGAAACTCAGGTGGGACCCATGCCCCAAACCAAATTTCTTTATGAATGAATGTAATAAATATTTCATTTTTTTAAATTTAGTAAATAAAAATAAAAATAAAAATTAGAGTAGAGGTGGTTTTTGGCTCTATTCAAATTTCTCTAAAGGTAGGACCCACAAGCCTTTTATAATGCTTAAAAACCGTCCTTTACACGCGTCTGATTGAAAGCACGCTCGCGTAAGTGGGGACCCACCCTAAAGATTCTGGTCTCCTTCTTCCCCCAATGACCCGGCCCCACGCATCAATCAATTGGAAAGGTCAATGGATTGGCCAATTGGGAAGTTGTGGGGCTGTGGAGTACAATAATTTTTCTGTTGTGGATTATATTCTTTAGGGTGTCGTTGTCGGCTGAGTCCTTTTTTTACACGTGTCGACAAATGACGTGTTTGCTGATTGGGGGGGTAATCCTATTCCTACCTCGTAATTTTATATGGTGACACTTTGTAAAAAGTCCCATCATTTTCTGAAAATGATAGTTTAGCCCCATCACTTTATCTTGTTTTTCAATTATGTGTCCTTATTTTCGAAATGGGTCTTCCTTTTTCTAAAGGATGCCAACACATTGGTGGGCGTGTCGGTAAGTCATCATCTCCATCAATCTCTCACCAAAGCATTAAATAATTTTACCAAACTTTTAGCCGTCAGTTAAATAAAATTAGGACTAAGGTCCTAAACAACAAACACATGTGAATTAAGACCCTAATGGTAGGGGTTGTGGGGATTAACACATTGGTCCTTTCTTATGGATGACAATCCCTTTCAAAACAACAATTGGCCTACTACTCCTAAAATGGGGAATTTTGATGCGGCATGCTTCATGACAAAACCTGGATATAACTTCATATCTTGATTTTGTTGTTTTTTCAGACCCATTGAATGTTAAACTTGTTTTCCCTTGGTACAAATTGTATGACCCTTCCAAATTTATCATCCATCCTGACCAGATTTCATCAAGACGTTTCGTTAAGTTTTACATTTATCAACTATAATTTTCTACCAAACAATTTAATTATACCAACTTTCGCAAAATTAAATTACACAATCAACATATCATATCTTCAAAAGGAAAATGGTCTAACATACTAATCGAAAATAAAATCACGAACTCAAAATTTATTTAATTTCTTTACAACATTATTTAGATCTTTAAGTATTTAGGTTTGAATCCTACTATCTGTAATTGCAGTGTGTGGGTCTTCAATCCTAATATGTGCGTATGTCATGGATGGTTTTATCCATATCTTTCTAGTTCTTTGTTTGTTTTGCTTTATATTGATTTAATTCAATGTTATAATTATAGGTTTTTTACATTAATAATATAAAATAAATAACAGGATAGGATAAGAGAATTAATATTTACGAGAATAGGTAAATGAAATAGTAAAACACCAGTGCCGCCTAACCAATTGGAGACACCACTTTATTTAAAAAAAATTCAGGTGCAGCTTGACCAATCGGCGGCACCAGACTAAAATGTGATAGTCTAAAAAATCTAGAGATCTTATATGTAAATTTTCCATTTTAATTGGCAGTTAAAAAAATCCTTCAAAGGTGTCGGCTGACCGTATGGTATGGCGGCACCAAACTTTAAAAGGATAAATTGCACTATAAACCCCCTTATTTATTATTTTCCTTTAACACCAAAAATAGATTGGCCTCTTATCAATTAGTCTAAAAAGTTTTTCTATCAAAAAGTATTTTGTAAGTCGATTCCAATTGGAAATAAATTTTATTTATTTTTTAAAAATATTTATAATTTTATTATCAATTTGATTTACGTACACAATATAAAATTATAATCATAAAAGCTATGAAAGAAAAGCCAGTATGGAAAGTTATGGTGAAGTCTGTACAAACGATAGGGTCAAAGTTATGAACGAGAAACAAATGATGTAGTCCTTGAATAAGAACTCAGGTAAAAAAGGGTTTGCTCACTAGATTCTATTGAACTTACCCCTTTGTGTTTTATATCTCACATGAAGGATGCACCAGGAGGGACAACACTAGAGGTGCTCATGGGGCAGGCTGGGTTTGGGCCAAAATTTTAGGCCTATTTGCTAGGTTCGGGCCCAAAAAAATGGGCCGAAAATTTTAGCCCAAACCTGGCCCAGATAAAAATGATGAGTTAGAAGAGTGTACATGGAACAATCGAAAGGAATTGTTGTTTTGGGATAGGAGCATAATGTATGTAAGCTTGCTAAATCTCTATATAGGTTTAAATAAGCACCAAAGCAATGACACCAAAAGCTTGACTAGGTTGTTCTAGCTAATAACTATAAAATGCAAATTTAGAATTTCATATAAATAGGGATGGAATTTCATTTGGAAAATATACCAAATTTTTTTTTTAAAGCTCTTTCTATCCTTCCTCCATCTTCTACTACTATTAGATTGTTATACTCTACTCAGTGCTTAGTAAACTATTTTTGTCAGTGCAAAACATAAATAGTTACCGGGCTTCATTATATTATTGAGATTCATTTGCTTGAAACTCATTTTCACACAAAGTATAGGCGGGGGCGAATAGAACTTTAAGATAGTGGATTGATACACACCTTAATTAGAGCCTTGTCTTATTGCTTTGTTTTTTTTCTATTTGAGTTGTTATTTCTATGTTCGAGATTTTCCTCATCGAAGTTCCGCATTAACAAACGCAAGGGATTGTATCATGACTCTCAAGTTTACTAAGGATAGAGGTTACCCTAACATCATGATCAAAGGTGACTCCATGGCTGTGATCAATAGACTTCATTCGAAAGGCACAAATTTATCCTTGCTTAACATGCACCTATTAGAGGCTTGTAAAATTATTAGCTCTTTTACCTTTATCTCCTTTTTGTATACTAGTACTAGTAATTTAATTACACATCATTTAGTTAGATTAGCATGTAATAATGCAATTGATTTGGATGACCTTGATGCTATCAGTGATGTTGTAATGTGAAATGCTATGCATATTTAAATACACTAGCTTTTACCCTTAAAAAAATGTCATTGTCTTTTAATACTAAAAACACACATTTTGGGAAATAATTTCCCAATTACTTTATTTTGTAAAATAAAAAATATATATTAATATTAAAATAATAAAATAAAAATAAACATAGTACAAATTAAAAACTATTATAGATAAAATAATATTAAATGATACATGAACTAAAAATTTGATATACAAGATAATAGTAAATTTTTAATAAAAATTGTAAAATATTATAAGTAGTCTATTTGGTAAAGAATTATATAATTTATGTAAATATCATCATATTTATATTATCTATTTGAAAATGAGCTAATATTTGGTATACTGGCATGTGTTTCACAAGTAAACTTAAAAAATTGTCACGTGTTTTATTTTTTAAATATTTTATTATATCCTATTTGTGGAGTTTAAAAAATTTCATTGACAATGTACCCAAATATTTTCTCTTTGAAATAAAAATTATAATTTCAAATTTTAACTTAATTTTAAATTGTGAATTATATATTTTTTAAAAGTTATTACATCAAAGTAAAGAATATGTTTTTATAAAAAAATATAATGTTCTTATATTAAATAATTCACTTGTAAATATTCTAATATTTAATTCAATAATCAATTAGCTGAAACCTAATTTACTCTTACACAAGAAATAATTACAACCCGTATAGATAATCTACCTTGTTACAGCTACTCACCTAAATATCTCACTTAAAATAATTCAAATCACTCTTGCAAAAGTAAACAAAAGCAAAAAAAAAAAAAAAAAGAAGATGCATCCATCTATTTGAATAGGCTAATTATTTGTAGGCAAAATGATCCAGCTCAGTAGATTTTGTGAAGATAAATTTATGAATTTAGTGCATCGTAATCATAGAT
This sequence comes from Gossypium hirsutum, assembly GCF_007990345.1. Lineage (NCBI taxonomy): Eukaryota > Viridiplantae > Streptophyta > Magnoliopsida > Malvales > Malvaceae > Gossypium > Gossypium hirsutum. The sequence continues at coordinate 38,522,926 of NC_053445.1, read as the reverse complement.
AAAAACTTCCAATATTTATCTCAAACTAAAATCTAATAAGCCAAGTAAAATCAGCTAATAATTATGAAGATAAATGCTTAAAAGGATAAAGATAAGCTTGATGGGATAAAACATTTTCAACAATCAAATTCGATCACTGGAGATAAAACATGCTTTTAAGAGAATTTACTTATAGATAAAATAATCTTATAACTCTATTTGAATTGTCCTAAAATTATATCCAAAGTATTATCTAAAAAACTCTTTAAACATCTGTTTAAACGTGAAAATGAACAAATGGTTGAAAGAGTTGAAGCTTTAACATAAGTTTAGCAAGGGGACAACTAAAAACCCCACATCTTGACAGTAAAAATACATACACATCAACCCAACATTTGAATTAATGCACACTAACCATCAAAAAGTCACGGTTAACGAAAGGGTTGACGTTTTGGACCAAGATATTTAAATTTTTGGGAATTAAAATTAAGTTTTCGGTATAGTAAAAAACTCGTTATAATTTAATAATATTACGTTCATAGCATTTGTCATTAAAATATATGTATTACACTAAGATTATGTCAGCATTGTTGATTACTTCTTAAATTGGTTTTGGTTTTATACCAAAATTAAGATTTAAATTAGATATGGTGGGTGGGTTTTTGACTTATTTAGTGAAATCCAATATAATGCTTGTTCTAGTCCCAAAGTCTTTTCTCGTGGCCCCATGAAAGCAATTGGAGGATTTCTCCATCGAAATTATTGTGTATTTCATCGGTTTTCTATCTCTTAATTTTCCACTAATTAAGCCATAATGAAGCTCAATCTGAACTTCAAATCAATAGAAGAAAAAACTTTTCAGATTCTCATCTCTATAATGTTCCATATGCTTTCGGAATGTCGGATTTCACTTTCAAGTTAATTGTATTTAGTTGTCTACATTTACAAAATTTATTCACAGCTTTTTTTTTACTAAAAGTTGATAATGGTAATAGAATAATAGCAAAATAAAGAAAAATAAGAACACGAAGATTTTACGTAGAAATTCTTTCGAGAAAAAAATACGGGTAGTGGAGCAGAAATTCACTAATATTGAAAAACGAATGATATTATATGAGTTTCGCCTACATCTATTTAAAGGTTGAAAAACCCTATTCTAATCAATGCCAAATACAAGAAGTGTAGTTCTACATGGATTCTACTTGTGTGGCATGGTCCATACCGCGGGGGCTAGAGGTCGCAACCCCAATCCAGTATTATGCTTAAAGGCGGGCTTTGGCTTCTTGCCTCACAGATCCCTTATTTTGCTTCTGTATTTATTTCTTTAACAAGTGATGGGATTTGGGTCACACAAATATTCTTTTTGTCCATTTCTTGGTTGTCCCTCACAACAATATCGTTTCTAAAGTTCAAACTTAAGTCCTCTCCTTAAGGGCGTAATGTACCTTACCATTACACTCAATCACTTGAAGACAGATATCCTATTGATGTTAGAACTAATGCTGTAAAAGACTTGTTGGTATACCTTATAACAAAGGTTGCAATAGAGGTTACCACAGTTTAAAAAACAAATTAGAGCAATAAAACAAAACCAAATAAGGAGATGAGAGATTATTTACTCAAACATCAAAGAAATAACAAATTTATTAGACATATTCTGAGTATAACACTTCAATTTACTTAAATTCGTTTAAAAATAATTGGGACTTCATTCTTTATTCAAAGTGTTGTTAAACTGTAGTGAAGATGGGAGGATTTCATAGCTGCAATATCTAACTCTAAAATAGCTTCCATATAAATATCACATTCATATAAGGAAAGTAAATATCTCCCACAGTTGCCTTGTAAATGCTCACTCTCACTAAACATCACTTGCATTGTCATCAGAAATGTTGCAAGTTCCTACAATAATAAATACAAAAAAAAAAAAAAAGACACGTAGTTTTCTTAATTTCAGTCATGACAACAACGTAAAGTAACAATAGTTGAGGTCTTCTGTTCCACCATGATTCAAATTTTGTTATCGAATTTATATTATGTACAAAATAAATATTTATTCTTAATCTATCAAATCGCATGTATATAAATTTATTTCAAGATTTAATATTGGCTAAAGCCAACTACATCAAGTTTTCATTTTGGATATCATTTTTTATTTTATTTTATTTTAAAACATTACTATTATAATTTGTTTTCATTTTGGTCATCTGTCGTTAATATTGAGTTAGGAAATGTCATTGTACACCCATTCTAGTCTCCCAATTTTAGTAAGTTTTCATTTTGGTCACTCATTTTCTTTCTTTTTTCTTTTTTGGGAATTAAATTCAATTTTTTTTCAAAAATTGGTTTTTACAAGAAATTGAGTTATTCAGCTGCGTAGATGAAACCCAAGTTTTTCCTCATAACTCAATTATCTCTAAAAACTCAGGTTTGCCCGTAAAAACTTAGGATTTTTTCCTTTATTGTTGAAAACTTTTAAGTCTAAAAGAAGGACAAAATAAGGAAATTAAAAAGATAATATGTTTTTCCCTGTAAATACCCAAGTTTTTTCTTATAAAACCCAGGTAATTCCTTGTAAAGCTCCATGTCTTTTTCTTTTACTCAAAAAAATTAAAATCAATTCTAAAAAAGAAAAAAAATAAATTGAGTTTTTCCGTAAAAACCCAAATTTTTTCTATAAAAACTTAGGTAATTTCTTGTAAAATCCCAGGTTTTTCTCTTTTAATGGAAAAAACTAAAATTATTTCTAAAAAAAAGAAAAATTATAAAAATATGTATATAAATTGGTTTTTCTGTAGAAATTCAAATAATTCCTTGTAAAATCTCAAAATTTCCCATTTTACTGGAAAAAAAGTAATCCCAAGAAAGGAAAAAAATAATGGAAATTGAAAAGAAAAAAATGTTTTTTTTGCTGGTTTTCCATGTAAAAACCAAGTTTGTACCTATAAAATCCAAAGTTTCCCTTTACTAAAAAAAAAAAAAACTAAAGTTGTCGTGAGGACTTGAGTTTGATCCTGAACAATTTTATTCTCCATTCTGAATCATAAAAAATAAAATTGAAATTAAAGCAAAAACATAAAAAACAGAATTAGAAAAAGATAAAAAAAAGTTATCAAAATGAAAATTTATAAAAATTAGATTACCGATTGTATAATTTACCCGGCCATTTTAAACTTAACTAAATTCATCCCTATTAAATTATTATTTTTCATTTAAATTTTATATTATAAAAGTATACATATATAAATACAAAACAACTTTTAAAATTACTCTCCATATATTCAAACAAGCAGTGAACTTTCAAAACCTGATGAACCAAGTCTGGTCTTTAACAAGAATATTTATTTATTCATACATGACTCAATTTATGGATGAAAAATGACAAAATTATATTTTTATAATTAAGCTTATAAAAAAAAGTTTGAAAATTAAAATTAAAAACCTATAACTCTATACTTTATATGTTGTAGATCACTATATACATAAAGGATTCTTTGTATGCTCACATTATGAAATGTATCAACCCACTACTTTATTAGTGGCATTCACCTAATATTATGGTACATTTCAAAATGATTAGGAGGAACATGCTTTACTCAATAAGTGCAATAAGAAATACTAGTAGCACAATTAGTTTTTGAAGAAGTAGAATTACCAACAACATTTTTGTTTGGATAATTCTTTCTTTTCTCTTTTATTTATGACATATTATTAGTAAAATCAAGTCTCTAATGATGTAATAAAATAATTCAAGTTCTTTTCATTATGTCGAGGTTAAAATTTTGGTTTTCAAATATGCATTATCCAAAATCTAATACATAATTTTATTTTTCTAATCACATCAATAAAACAAAAATAAAAACAAGAAAATCAAACTTAGGGTACCTGCGACCCCTACTTAGAAACCCTAGCAGCTTGCAGTCTACTCAGTGAGCACCTAGCTTGCATCCTACCCTGCGAGCATCAACTCGCAGCTTACCCAGCAGACACTTAACTTATGAACAACCTAGCTCATGAACCCCCAGTTCGTGACCTGACAGGCGAACCTAGTTCGCATCTTACCCTGGATCTTCTACGTTTGGCCAACCCCCTTACTTTGGCGAGCTACCTACCCTAGACGAACTCAGGTATTACTGACGAACCCTTAATGATTAACACATATATGGTATACGAACCCTAACACATTAGGTGTGCAATCCCCTATCACATTATGACATGCGAACCTTATGAAAATATTGTGCGAACCCTATATGTATGGGAGCCTATATACATGCATGCGAGCCTATACATCTATACAAGCTTATATACATGCAAGCGAGCCTATACGAGTGTGAGCTTATATGTATATGCAAACCTATTTTTTTGTGAGAACCCTCACGATATGCAGACCCCTATTGTTGAATTTCCTATGCGAACTCACCCATGTGAACCCCTATTGCTGCTACATGCGAACCCTATGGTGAACCCTTAAATAAATTTGACAATTTATCAATCTATCTACCATTGCTGCATTTTTCAAGCATAATTCAAGTAGTATAAACACACAAACAGTTATAAAAGTCCTTAAACAATCCATAGAGAGTCCAATAACAAATCCAAATCAAAAGTAAAATCTAGTTTCTCAAGTTTGCACCCACATTGCCATCTTTATGAGCCAAAAACCATCTCACATACACAATTAAAGATGCCTTTCCTTTGGATCACCAACTTCCTCACCTCACCACTCCACTCCAATTATGTCACTACAAAAATAATCACAAAAGAGTGTGAGCTTAACCAAGCTCAGTGAGTACTCGAGATGCTACAATAATCCACAAACACAAGAGTTAAAACAAGCATGCTAGACACATTTATCACATAACAACACTAATATCACATCACATTGATACATTGGCAGTTTGTGAGGATGAAAATACATGTTAAAACACTCATTGGATACACGGATCTCCATCACCCCACACTTGACTCATAGAGTCTATTTTGGACCCATAAAGTGCAGCATGAAGCTAGCACTCTCCAATACATCAACATGACCCATGAATGGAGCAATGCTCTACATTCACTTATCCCTCCACATGTTACAACATCAAACACATATATGAGTACTCAAATCCTATGGCATGCCAACTATATCCAATGTTTTCAAAGGTTCACAAGGCCAATATATCCATTTCACACATTTATTTTATGGTTTATGCATACTACACATATCATGCTTTACCATGGCCAAACGCTTACACATATTTACATATTGCACTACAAGTGCTAACACTTTGCTCATTTATCCAAATTTACTTTCACACAAGAGATGTGTGCATAATACCAGCTATCCATAAGGAATATTCAATCATATATTCAATACACATATGCAAGTCACACACTTTAGCATATTATAACACAAGTAAGCTTTTTTATAGAATAACAAATATTAAGTAGGAACACTTAATTCAAGGACTTAGATTAGATTATTTGATCACCTAAGCCCCATTTAACTCACTATTTTGTGCATTAACTATAGCATACAAGATCACTCACCTTAGCAACTTGCTTGCACAACAAAGCTCAAGTAAGCTATTGATTGCCTTTGTCCTTGTTTGTGGAGGCTCCTAATTGAGTTGACACTTCACATACACATAAAACATAATACAAATGCATTATAAACAACATCAAACACATTCAAATCCCTCCAAAATCACAGATCACAACCTACTAACTTCTATACTAAAAACTTAGCCAGTTTTACCGAAATAGATGTTTAACCACTCAAATCTCTTTTCTAAGCTTAGATTTCAACTTCATACCTCCTAAATATCACATAATTACATATCTAAGCCATCAATTTTATCTAATTACACAGATCTAATTTTTCCAGAAAAATTAAGCTTATGTGATCTTTTAAAAGGGAAAACATTCAATTGGTTCAAATTACTAAAGTATTTGTTAAATCAAGATTAAAAACCTTTTAATTAGATCAAAATGAGTTAGAAATCACTTTAAAACATAAGCTTAGCTAAGAAATACGAGATCTACCATTTTCAAGCCAAAAATCAACTTAAGATCAATTGATCTATTGAAATCTTGATTAAATCTTTTAAATCTTGAATTGAAATAATAGATCGCTTAGTTTAATTATAAAAGTTATAATCTCACCTCCATTATGCAAAATCGACAAGTTATGGAGCTAATTTGAGCTAAAACGTGTGAAAATCTCTTGAGAAATTGAGGATGAAAATGTGATTAATCCTTAAAATTGAATGGAGATTTTGTGTTTGAAGAGCTTGAAAATCATAAAGGATGAACTAGATTTTGGGAGAAAAATCTTGATTTGGTGTTTGGGAAAAGTTTGAATAAGATGTGAAAATGAGAGGGAAGGAATGGTGGGGGTTAAAACTTATTTTTAATTAAAAATAAGTTTCTTCTTCTTCTTTTTCAAATAGGTTCTTATTTTTAATTAAAACTTATTTTCTAAGTTATTTTCAAATCCGATCTCATTTGTAAAATCTGTCTTAACCAAATTAATTCCCGGACACTTAATTTTAATTTCTTAACCTAAATTTTAATTCTAATTATTTTAATATTTTATTTTATTACTTCCTAATTATATTAATTCTCTAGCCTAATTACGGTTCTTGGTTCACTAACCCTCAGTTTACTAACCCGATTCTACTAACCTGGTTTTTGGGGTGTGACATCAACATGATATCGACTAAAAGCATAAATTCAACAATAAGTCTTATTAATGGCCACAATGCCATCTATTCACATTTTTACGTTAATAATATAATTTTATATATCAAACCATGCTTACTAACACTTCCATAGCAATTATCTCCATACCATATTTTTATTTTACAGGGAATTTCTTAACTAACAAATCCAACATAACACATTATGGACTTATTTCATATCTTTTAAACCATGGAATTTGCATATGTTTATTACAAATTTTCATTTCATATTTGTCACCTATATTTTTACATAATTCATAAACTTTAATATAAGATAAATAAGAGTATCCAAGGTACTTACCTTAATCGATGCTCTAAAACACTTAATCAAGCTTCCATGAGCTCCACTCCATCATCATTCAAGCTTATAATTTCCATAAATCAACATCTCCACATTTCCGTACAACAAAAAAAATCAAAAATGAATATAATTTTCTTTTAAGCTTTCTCGTTACAAATCATAGCAAATATAAATCTAATGCAGATGTAGGAAACCATTTCTTACCTAAAGCTTTCTCACTCAAACCATGAGTTATCCCGCTAAAACCCATGAAACCCTAGCCTACCATGGCTGAAATTGATGAAGGAAATGAGCTTAAAGGGTTGATTTCATGAAGATTTCAACATTATCTCAAGGTGGGTAGTGGAAATGTTTTAGAGAAAATGGAGAAATAAGCAAGGAGATGGAGAAGAATAACAATGGCAGCACTGGCTACTGCTAACAACTTAAGTCCAAATTTGTCAATTTGACGCCCATTTCCTTAATACGTAGTTCCCATAGTCCAAAATAATTTCGAATGCAAAATGTCATATTTAAATACTATTTCCATCATAAAGGTCTTAGGAATTGACCAAATTACCCTTTTATGGCAAAATTACCATATTTTCCCTTTTTCCCTTTTTACCAGTGAGAACAAGAAATTAAATTTAGTCACTTTACTTTTGAATTTCTTTCAATTTAGTCCAAAAGTGATTTTTTTTCACACTAACATATAACCCAATATGTTCCCATGGGAAATAATCATTGATAGCTCATTTTCCCATGTTGGTCACATTTTCACACTTTAGTCCCTAAACTTTTTAAAATTTGTAATTTGGTTCTTTTGTTACATGTCCACTTCTAAATTCTTTTCAAAAAATTTCATCTCAATTATCAACTTTGATTCCATAAGGTTCCTTTATCCAACTCATTTCCAAATTTTCTCATTGATTCCTTGTATCCGTTATTGGAATAATGACATGTGCCCATCTGAAAATTTTGGGATGTTACAACTCTTTCCCCCTTAAGAAAATGTCGTCCTCGAAATTTTGTCTAAGAGGTCATCAAGTAATTCTCTTGTTGATTCAATGGTCTCATCAAACTCCAGCTTCAGATCTCCTTCCTTTTTCTTTAATCATCTCGAACTCACATCATACGAACTCTTTCGAAAATTCTTACCAAGCAAAATACTTAATTTCGCTATAGAGTCTAAAAAACTCCACTAGTTGCGTATTAAATAATAATTGTATATATATACATAAAGAGAAATTAATATTTTTTGACTTTTTAGCGACATGACAATTCTTAACTAGTTATCTTTTTAAATAGACTCAACAGTTTGACTAATGGTTAAACTAATAGAGGTACCAAGTTGGGAAAATAAAATCAGTTTAGATATTACTTGTGACCAAAAAAATGTATAGGTACTGAAAAGGGAAAAGTGCAGAGTTTAGATACCAATTTGTAGGTTAAGCCTTTTTTTTTAATTAGACTTAACGGTTTGACTAACTGTTGGACTAACGAATGTACCAACTTAAGAAAAAGTAGTTTAGGTACCACAAGTTGCAAAAAAAATGTATGAAAATGAGAAAAATGGTATAGTTTAGGTACCAATTTGTGGGTTAAGCCTAATTTTTTTAATGTCTCTTAACGGAAGAGTCAGGTTTTGTGATGGAATCAAACTTTAGAGACTACATTGGGAGTCATGGTATAGTTCAAGGGGCAAGTTATTATTAAAGGAAAAGAAAGAAAGAAAAAAGAAGCTAAAGTAACAAAAAGAAAAACCATTATGGGCTAAATTTATCATTATGTTTCTTTTCCCTTAATATGTTGTTTATCTGCCAGGAAATTTTAGAGATTCATTTTGATCACACTAACTTGACTTATATTGACTACAATAAATATAAATAAGGTTGAGCTTAAATAATCTCTTGTAATGTGGAAAGCATAATGTATTATTCTCTTAGCAAGATCTTGTAGACGAATTGGATCTAAACTTCGTAATCAATCCACTGTGTTTATTGATTACTTTTTTTTTTAAATTTTAAATTGTTTTTTTTAACTCATAACTCACCATAACAAAACAACTTAGCAGTTACAAACTTTATTTACACTTATCCAAAATTTTGTTCGTGATTCAGCTGGACAAGTATGAAAATAAGAGGTTTGTAAGACTTCTTCGCTTTCAAGTAAACTTAGTTACTCTACAAATAATGTATGTATATTATATAGAATATTCTATAATAGATTACAATTGGATTCTTTCTGTCATGATTTGTGTCCTATTAAAACACGTAACAGCGAAAGCATCATGTAGAAAATTTGGTAGAAAATTTCATCAATTTATAAAAGCGATATTGCCTGTAAGCTTCATGTATGTTCACATTTTGACTGCAAACATGACTGAAAAGTGACAGTTTATATCTGGGTTTTTTTATTTATTTTCATATTCCTAATCTTAAGTTCATAATCTATATAAGTGCATCATCACATAATTAAATCTCAATAATGTCAATGAAGTAACACTTTAGATTCTTCTCCACTTCCCTTTAATTTGATACCTACAATAAACTTTCTTTTTGAGAAAAAGGAATTGGCCCAGTAATGATTGACTCCAAGAAATAGGTGCATGAACCTGTAAATCTACCAGGTCTACTTGTATGTGAGAAAAGGGTGACCACTACTTTTGTCTTTGTCAATGAAAAGCCCCCAATGGATATAGGTAAGGTTAGAAATCAATAACACAAATCAATCCTATTATTGAGGTTAGAAAAGTCATGAGAATTGGTTGAAAAATATGCATGTTTTAGGTATAGATTTGTTCGGATGAGGACTAATCAAATTCCTAGTATCCAATCCAAGATGTTGCCATCCATTATCTTTGACAAAGTGTGTTCCTCTTTCTTTTTATTGTAAGTTATGCCTACTTACACTGCATTTCAAGAAGTTTGGTATACCCTGTCCTTTGGGGGATGCCATCATGTCAAACAAGTTTAACCTTAAATATTGCACTTTGAATTCAGGATAAGTTTCTCTAAGTCACATAGTGTGAGAGGATTTAGATTCCAAAAAAATCTTATAAAAAAAAAGTTGATATTGTTACCCCTCCCAAAAGAACATGAAAAAAGGTCCTATTAATTAAACTATCTTATCCATATACACTTATCACCCTGTGTTGTGCATACACTGCAAAATCCATTAAAATATGCATCCAACAATGTGGGTGTTGTTTTACATGTAAACTATCATAATCATCATATATATATATATATAGCTTTCCACATTTAAGTAGAATACACGGTAGCAATCGCTATATTTATTATATAACTGTTAATTTCCAGCTACCACTGTCTATTTGTATGAAAGACATAGATGTGACCCTAGAGAATAACATGAAAGTTCTGTCATAATATAAAATAATCAAGTTTTGAAATCCACTTGGCCTACCTCTCAAGCCCCTTTCTTCCCTTCTTTCCATTAAAAATATCTTATAGAAAAATTTCATGAGATTCATAAAATTAAAAAAAGTGTAGGAATCCTTACACTTGTACTTTCTACATGGGTTAGGAGGCTTGTTGGTGCTTCAGAAAGTATGAACAAAATTTAAGTTTATAATATACATAATGTATATTATATAACTATGTGATCTTAAAAATGAAGTGTCTTTCTGTTTCATATCAGAGATATTTCCTCCAGCAATATAATAATGAAATTATTAAAGCCCAGCTTATAAAAGTGACACGTTTTAGTATTTGTCACTATATGTTACGCTTGTACTAAAGGACTTAATTAATTATTTCTCTCCAATTTGTTGGGCTATTGAGTTGTCACTTGTAAGGTTAAAATCCATTTTCTCCCTGCTTTACTTTATGATAAATATGTTTTACAAATTAACTCTTAAGTAGGAGGATAAACACATTTCAGCATACTCGAATCCATATCTTTTTACGCAAGCAACAATGTCGATGCCAACCAAGGTAAGACCCAATCAACTTCTATAAGATATTTGTTTAGTGTATAGAAGAATTTTCTTTTAAGTACATAACCAAAGTATTAGGTCTCCTCTGATAATATGTTAAGCCTTTACTGATTTAATTTCTATTTGTGAACCTACCTTGTGGAAAAGTATTGATCTTTTCCCATCCAAAACCCAAATTTTAGTAATAAAATTTAGAGCCCATAGATACAAAGGCCTGGACTTTTATCTCTTTTGCAAACTTCAATGAACCTAATGGACTCTGAATCGCTTTCTGCTCTTATTTTGTTTGGGTTAATATCACAATTGGTACTTGTACTTTTATAAAATATACAATGTGATACCTGAACTATCAATTTGTGTATTTTTGGTACTTGTACTTTCATAAAATGTCTAATTTTTTTCAAATAAACTTATTTTGGAAAAAAATATTCCCGTGTTGAATTTTCATTAGTTGGTTTAACATTTAGTAAGGGTGTTAACTTTAGATACCATAATAATATACATCTTGATAGTCAGGTGACAGATTAAACATTTTCAAAGTATAAGTATCACATTGGACATTTTATGAAAGTATAGGTACCAAAACAATACACAAATTGATAGTTCAAGTACCACATTGGATATTTTCAAACTACAAGTACCACATTAGACATTTTATGAAAGTATAGGTACCAAATAATACACAATTTGATAGTTCAAATATCATATTAGACTTTTTTAAAGTACAAATACCACATTGGACATTTTATAAAAGTATATGTACCAAATGTGACATTCTCTCTTTTATTTTTCTTTTGGATATAATGTATGTGTTGTTTTTCCAATTGAAAAAAAAAGTTTCTTGAAAGCTAAATTAAAATCACAAGTAGGTAATAGACCCATGGTGGTCAGTTCCACACCGGTTTCGGTCATCTCGGTCGGTGTGCATCGTTTTAGTACTAAAACAGAACATTAAATGGTTCTTTCCGCACTAATAAAAATTTTGGTTTGTATCAATCGCATCAACCGGTTCCAGCCAATTTTGGCTATACCAGGCAGAACATGATACACCAATCAGTGCACCAATTAATATTAAAAAATACAAATTTTTTTACCATTGCTTTCTTTAAAACTTTGAAAAATCAACACTTGTATTAACCATTAAAAAAGATTACACTTAATTGGGGCAACTTTAAAATTTAAAATATATAATTAAAAATAAACTCACTCCCTCTTGCGTAAAAAAAAAAAATTCCCCTCTGCTTCACCTTCTTTTATCAGAAGAGGAAAGAAGATGAATGCCTATATCGCTAAAATTAATTTCAACCTCCTGCTTTAATATGTATGTTTGTATTGAATGGGCTAATGTTGTGGATTATATTATCGTTTAATACATGAGACTATTTTTTTTTAATTTATTGATGAGTATTTTATATATTTTGTGAATATTTTATATTTAAAAATTATTTAATATTTAAAAATATTAAAATATATTAAATAATTTTTAAAAATTTCAATAACTTCACCATCAATTTTAGTAAAAAAAATAGTGCACCAACCGGTGCATTACTGACTACATTAGTTAGACCAGCAGCAAAACATCTTCATATAGGCCGAATAGCCCTTCAAATTTAGGCTCAGTTAGCTTTCCTATAATTAGACTTGTAAATTAAAATCGTGGACTTGGTTTTGGGTTAAAATTAATTTTTTGGTTCAGTTTTGAGTTTAAGAATTTAAGTTTGAGGACCAGTTTTTTAGGTCAAATCATTTTGAGTTATGATTATTTTGTGCTAAATTATTGAGGTTTAGTTTAACAAATGAATATTTTTTTCTAGTTTGATAATTTTGTTTATTCCTATTTTGTGCCCATATCTTTATCTATTCGCTATTAAAATAGGTTGACCTTTTAAAATTATGATATAGAATTTGGGAGGGACAATTACGAATCCCGAAAAAAATAATCTTCATGAATAGTCAAACAGACATGAAAAATACATTGATTCTATAAAAAAATAGTAAAGTAATATTTGAAAAGCCACCTAGTAATTGAATTTGGGTGTAATTGCTTGTAAATACACAATGGTGGCATGTTTGGGTCACCATTGTAATTAATAGGTCCCATTGAATTGTGTGTAATTTGAGCACCCCAATTACACTTTCCAATTCGTAGGGGGAGGGTGAGGATTTGAGTAATTACACCAAAATCAAATTTTAAAAAAATATTTTTATACAAGTTATAAAAATTATATTATAAACATGAACATGTATTAGTGTTTGAGAAGGTTGTGGTAAAACATTTCTTATATTATAAAACTTAAAAATTATATTATAAAAATAATTTGTGTATTTTATAATGTTATAACAAAAAAAATATTTTTTTGGTGAATTACAAGAGGAGAGCAAAGCCCTAATAGCAACACAACTAGCACGACTCAAACCCAAGCCACACCTAGGGCAGTGAACACCCTGACCATCAGGCCAACATGTGGGTTTATGGTCAAAAAATGTATTATAAAAAAATTACATGTTATAAAAGTGTTATAATATATTTATTTATAAAAATTTATCATCAATAATTATGAACATAACTTATTTATGTGTTCATGCTATATATTATAAAAATATATATTTCTAAAGTTATGGAAAAATATATATTTATCATAAAAAATATGCACTAGAACAATTAGATAAAATTGAATATGATGTTTATTTTTCTTGTTATTTTTATTAATAATTGTATTATCAACTACTTTTTTAGACTAACATAATACATATGATGATTTGATTTTAAATTTTGTGACTGGTTTAGAAAATATTTTTATCATACAAATAATTTTTTATACTAATTAATATTTATTAAAAAC